>NC_053161.1:34363021-34583021 GCF_016835505.1 Polypterus senegalus | reverse complement strand
TGACAACTCACTTTATAAAGAGTGGCCTCACTTTAACATCATAATGATGAAATCACACTTATAGACTGAATTGTTTAGATACGTCCGCTGAACAGTATTACTTAAAAGACTTGACAAGAGATTGAGCCTATGTTCATCTGCATTGGCTCTCATTTTTTTAGAATCAGCAACTCTCCCAGCAAGTCTACATGATATTATAATGCTGCAGCTTGCTCTGCTAATTTGAGTGACATGGTTGATGACATCTCAGTTGACAGGCCATCACTAGTCATTTCACAATTTCAGAATTTGTTTGTGTTCCTCTTCTTTGTGAGCCACTCAGTAAGAAGGAAGGACATTGATTCTGACAGAGTTAGTTGGGCCGACAGATACAGTATAAATTGCAGTGTGGACTGTGTGGGGAATTCTGATGTGGTTATGTAGCTGTGCTGTGGGAAGCGGTTTCTGCATGAAAATAAAAATGGTGCGGCACTTAATTGACACCCAGAAATGTTTAATCACTAATGAAATGTAAGCCCACACAGTAGCTGTAGGCTCCATTCAGTTTGAAAAGTTTTTAGTATGCTTGTCAGTTAATCTTGTGGCTTTTTCCAGGCCCTTGGCTTCAGATACAGTATATTCATCTTATTATACTTAATTGTGGGCACAGCAAAGTGGTGCATGGTTGCCTCACTGTTTCAGGTGCAAATCTCAGCCCAGTCACTGTCTTTGTAGAGTTTGCATGTTGTCCCTAAGTGTAGTGAGTTTTCTCCGGAATGCATCCCATGCAGTGTTTCAAAGACATGCGTGTAAATTGGCTTAATGTGAGTCACTGGTTTGGTGCTGCAAGTCTCAGGCTGGAATAAGTAGAGTTTGGAAAATTGATTTGTTTTATTATCATCATGCTGTGTATTATTATCTTGTGATGGTTTGCTTTGAAACACTGTAAAATAGGCCTACAAAATAATAAATTAGTTGGCCAGCCAGATATGAGGGTGTAATTTATGAGTATACTATTTCAATATCTGCTAAAAGCAAAGGCCAATAAAACTGGCATGTACACAAGGCTACACAAGATTATCATGTTTGCTTATAAAAGAACACCAAAATGTATCATTTACTTTTTAGCATTATTAATCATCTGGACTGTTCATAAGAGTCATCGGTAGGGAGTTTACATATTTTGCTTAATGCCCAGAACTATAGACGTCTACTTTTTATTAACATGAAAATAAAGGTAGAATGTCAAAGAGGAGAGATTTATATACAGAGAGTGATGAGGCAATACGGTCTGAAGGCAGGCTTAGCTTTTTTGTTTGACCATTAATTGAGTAATGCATTTACAGTATATGTTGTAAAAGATGAACACTAATACACTCACTGAGCAAATTATTAACAATGGCTGTATACACCTGTTTATCCAAGCAGTTATTTAATCAGCCAATCGCATGTCAGCTGTGTAATGCATACAGTCAGTCAGATGCAGGTGAGGGACTTCAGTTAATATTAAAATCAAACACCATAAGGAAGTAAAAAAATGTGATCTCAGTAATTTTGACCATAGCATGATTGTTGGTGCCACATGGGCTATTTTAAGTATTTCTGTAACTGTTGATGTTCTGGAATTTTCATATACAACAGTTTCTAGAGTGATATGCAAAAGAAAAATCATCCATTGAGCAGCAGTTTTGCAGACAGAAATGCCTTGTTGATGAATGAGATCAGAGGACAATGGACAGACTGGTTCATGCTGACAGAAAGGTTTAGATAACCACTCTGTACATCTGTGGCGAGCAGAAAAGCATCTCAGAATGCACATGTCCACCTCGAGGTTGATGGGCTACAACAGCAGATGACCACATCAAGTTCCACTCCTGTCACCCAAGAACAGAAAGGTGTGGCTGCAGTGGGTGCAGGCTCACTAAAACTGGATAGATAAGGACTGGAAAAATTATGCCTGGTCTGATGAATCTTTATTTCTGCTGAAGCACACAGATGGTAGTGTTAGAACTTGATGCCAACAGTATATATCCATGCACTCAGCCTTCTTTATGTCAGCAGTCCAGGCCAGTGGTGGTGGTGTAATGGTGTGGGGAATGATTTTTTTGGCACAGTTCAGGCTCATTTTCCCCAACTAATCATTGCTTGAATTCCAAGGCCTATTTGAGTATCTCTGATGGCTACCTCCAACATGATAATGCACCATGTCACAAAACAAAGGTCACCCCAAACTAGTTTCAAAAGCATGACAATGAATTCATTGTTCTTCAGTGGCCTTCCCAATTACCGGATCTAAACCCAATTGAACACCTTTGGGTTGTGGTAAACTGGGAGATTCGCAGCATGACTGTGCAGCTGGAAAATCTGTAGAAATTATGTGATTCAAGGTTGTAGATGGTCCTGAACAAGGCAGTCTCTTGCCAAACTCAGACAGAATATTTATAAGAAATGTTGTCTATAATGAAATTTTATAGAAAAATTTCATGAGGTAAAGAAATAGAAAATTTTTCCTAAATATCTTCTTCAGATTTTGTGTATTACAGATTGTTACAAAGTTTTACAGTAAGACAATATTAATTATACTTACTGTGTTGTCATACACGTTTCTATTTTATTTTTATTTTTATTTTACTTTAGGCTTCTTGCAAAAACATTTTTGACAAAAAAAAATTAAGACAAGAAACAGAATGAGGTCAAGGTCCCTTGCCATTTAATACAGACTGTTCCTACTAATGTTTATGCACTACTGTTCTAGTGCCCGTTATTGTAACGGGCTTAATGTCTAGTTTTAATATAATTCCTTTTCCTAACTATCACACAAGCTGTCTGTCTAATCTGTACTTTCTATTTCATTATACACCGATCAGCCACAATGTTAAAGCCTCCTGCCTAGTATTGTGTAGGTCCCCCACGTGCCACCAAAACAGCTCTGACTTGTCAAGTCATAGACTCCTCAAGACCTCTGAAGGTGCCCTGTGGTATCTGGCACGTTAGCAGAAGAACCTTTAAGTCCTGTAAATTGAGAGGTGGGGTCTCCATGGATCAGACCTATTTTTCTACCACATCCCATAGATGCACAATCAGATTGAGAGGTGGGGAATCTGGAGACCTTGATCTCTTTGTCATGTTCTTCAAACCAATATTGAACCATTTCTGTAGTTTGGCAGGTTATATTATTCTGTTGAAAGAGGCCACTGCCATCAGGGAATACCGTTGCCATGAAGAAGTGTACATTGTCTGGAACAGTCTTTAGGTAGGCGTTATCTGTCAAAGTATCATTTACATTAATGCCATGATCCAAGGTTTCCTAGCAGAACATTTTCCAGAGCATTAATCTGCCTCGACTGGCTTGCCTTCTTCACAGAGTGCATCCTGCTACCACCTTTTCCACAGATAAATGACTCACATGTATCCAACCATTCACATGACCAAAAGTAAAACATGATTCATCAGACCAGGCTACTTTCTTCCATTTCTACATGGTCCAGTTCTGACCCTTACATGTTCATTGTAGGAGCTTTCAACAGTGGACAGAGTTGAAATGAGCAATCTGACTGGTCTGCAGCTATGCAACTCCATATGTAGCAAACTATACTGTGTGTTCTGACATCTTTCTTTCGTGGTCAGCATTAAGTTATCAGCAATTTGTACCACAATAGCTCTTCTGTAAGACCAAACCAGACAGGCATGCCTTCACTGCCTACACACATCAGTTGCTCTTGGGCACACAAGACCCTGACGTTGGTTCACCAGTTGGCCTTCCTTGGACAACTTTTGGTATGTACTACATACTGTGGGCACACCACAAAACCTGCCATTTTAGAGATGCTCTGACCCAGTTCTCTAGACATCACAATTTGGCCCTTGTTAAAGTCACTCAGATTCCATGCACATGCCCATTTTTCCTTCTTCAAAAAATAACTGTTTTCTTGCTGCCTAATATATCCCACAGCTTGACAGGTGCCATTGTAACAAGATAATCAGTGTTATTCTCTTTACCTGTCAGTAGTTTTGATGTTGTGGCTGATTGGTGTAAATGTATCCATTGTTGACTTTTCCATGTATTTGTACAGCTTCTTATACATCTGAATGCACATCTTGTATGAGGTGCTTTTTTCATCATCTTTATTTCTGAAGCATCTTTTTCATTTATGTACCTGTCTCCATCGTTCTGTTGTATTGTATTATGTAGAAAATTTCTTTTTTCTATATTCACTCTTTACTTTTATGCATCACATTTTTTGTTTTGTGGCACAGTAGTTATCTGGATCTGAATCTTGCGGTCGAGCATCATTTGTATGGAATTTGCATGTTTCCCCTTGTTGGTCAAGTGTGAGTGACTCTGTGACCCCCTACGATGAACTGGCACCCTGTTCTGGTCTGTTCCTGCCTTGCATTCAATGCAGCAGAAGCTGACTATGGTGTCCTCAACTCTGAAATAGATTAAATGGGTTTGACTATGCTTTGTTAGGTTGCATTTTCTGTTTATTTACTATATATACAGTGCCTGTCTATTTTATAAAGCATTATTTTACCTTTGGGCAATGCTCTTATTTATTTATAAAAAATATGAAAAAATGTACACAGCAAAATGTGCCTAATTTTTTACATTATTAGTAGTTTGTGATATAAATTTATGTAAAAATGGCAGAGAAAATTATTTTTTTTCAAAGATTTTAACAAATGTGCCATTCTTGTGTATGTTCTGTGGTAATCCTGACTGCTCCTTTAACCCAATTAACTTTGGGAGGAGAAAATGCATCTGTAAACAATATCTGTACAAGTGATTATTGACTGTACATTGTATTTATGGTAATAAGTTATTTTCTTCTCCAGCTAAATGGCCTCTATTTAAAGATATTGTACTTGAAATTCTGTAATTTAGAAAAAAGTTTTACTGTGAAGCATAGAAAAGTAATGTTCAAAATATTACCAAAGGAATTATAATTACCAAAGGAGTTTTATTTATGCAATGAATGTTTATGTTATAGTATAAAAAATAATCTTTGATGGTGATGCTCTTTTAGTCCCGTAGGACTGCTAGCTCACTATTAAGGTCCCATGTACACTGCTTTGCAGCTGTTCTTTGGTCTGCATATTGTAATTAGTTCCTATGTTTAGAAAGCTATCACTATGTTAGATAATTAATATTTATATGTGCTTTTCTTTTCAGATATTTATTTTATGAAGCATTGTTTTGTTTGTGCTTCCAAGTGTGTGCTGAGCTTTTCTGGTTGTATTTTCCCTTTTACATTTACATTACTGGGCTTGTGTTGTCTGTTACAGTAGTAAATCCCACACCAAGCAGTTGGAGTCTAGATAGTGGTAAAGAAGCAAATTCACAGGTTACAGAATGTGTTGGAAAGCTGGTATCGCCTCCTGTACCACCTAGGCCTCAACATCAAGGTAAAATAAACTAAAGAGAAAAATTGCAAAAATTATGTATAAAAACTGAAAGTTGCAAAATCTATGCCAACATTTTGTTCACTTTTGCTATCCATATGTTTTTTTGGCCCACTAATCTTGGTCACACTTCTGATGATCTGGAGCTTTATTGGGAAGCCAAAGAGGCAGGGTCAGAGCTACGTTTTATATGTTTTAATGTTTGCTTTGAAACGTATAAATATATTTCATATATACATACAGTATACAAGTTATTGGTTTGGATATATGGTATTACTTTGAATGCATCTGTTTAGATGTATACATTAATTGATATACATTTGGTCTGATATACATTTATTTATATATATATATATTGTGAAGGCTGGCCCCGGCACAGACAGACGGACAGCATATTTTTGCCCAACACACTGTTTATTTACAAATATACAAAGTTATAAACACGTGCACACTCACACGACCCCAGTGCCTCTACACCGATTTCCCCAAAGTCCAGGCCCACAGTCTCTGTGCCTTTGTCCTGGCCGCCTCCTGTCCTCTCTCCAGCTCTGTCCACTTCCACCAATCACTGGAGGGAGGCGGCCCCTTAAATAATGCCCCGGATGAGCCCCAGGTGCTTCCGCCTCTAGCCACTTCAAGCGTGGCGGAAGTGTCGGCTGTCTTCCTGGCAGCTCTCCGGGTGCCACACAAAGTCTTCCCCCCGGCACTTCCTGGTGTGGCGGAAGTGCCGGGCTCCCGATAATTAGGCACCGGGGCGCCGCCTGGCGGTGGCCACGGGTCCCTACAGGGCTGGGCTTCAAAGCCCTGTACCCGAGGCCCTTGCCTAACCAGGACGGGCGCCCCACTCCGTCTGGAGGAGGCACTCGCCCTCCTCCGGTCCTCCAAGCGTCCCGCCGGGCTCCAGCCCCAACCGGCAACCGCACGGGATAAACCGGCATCGGGGCGCCGCCTGGCGGTGACCACGGGCCCCTACAGGGAAGGGCTTCCATGCCCTCAACCCGTGGCCCCCAACAGAACCAGGACGGACGCCCCCTCGCGGTCTGGAGGAGGCACAAGCCCTCCTCACGTCCTCCTGGGCGTCCCGGCCGGGCTCCGCCCGCCGGGGCCTGAGTGCCCCACTAGCGAGGACACGTGGGTCGAGCGGCACAACCGAAGGGCAGCACGTCCCCAGCGAGGGTCCTACTATGTCCCCAGGGTCCAACACGGCACCCTGGGACATCCGCTTCGCACCCTCGCCGGGCGCAAACGCCCCCGTGGTCTGCGCGCGCTCGCCCGCTGTTCCCCAGCGGGTCACCAGGGCCTCCCGGCGTGGAGCACTCCAGCGGGCGCTCCCGTTCCAGGCGGGCAGGTCCCCGCCGGCGTCGGCCTCAGCGCTCGTCGGGGCTTCGGGCCTGTAAAATAAAGAAAAAGAGGGCCAGAAGCACAGCGAGGACACTCATCCCGAGCGCCCCGTCGGTCTCCGTATCGACCGTGCTCCTGCCCCCCTCCGACAGCCCCAACTTGCCTGCTGAAGTCCTCCGCCGCAGGTTCCATGCCCGTCCGTCGTCGGCCTCGGCACGCTCTCGCAGGCAGCTCGCCCAGCCGCCCAGGGATCTCCTCTGCCCATCCAGAGGATCCCTTCTCGACGCAGCCAGCGCACCCAGCGCCGCGTCCTCTCTTA
The DNA here is from genome assembly GCF_016835505.1 of Polypterus senegalus. Taxonomy (NCBI): domain Eukaryota; kingdom Metazoa; phylum Chordata; class Cladistia; order Polypteriformes; family Polypteridae; genus Polypterus; species Polypterus senegalus. The sequence goes on along the minus strand of NC_053161.1, from coordinate 34,575,979 downwards.
TCGGAGGAACCGGCATTCACCCTTCGGTTCCTCCTTCTTTTCTTGGACGCGCTGACGGTCTGGGTCTGAGCACAGCAAAAGCTCAAATCCAGCCCGTCTGCGTCCAGGCAGAGCGACAGGAGACAGCTGCAGGCTTGAAGCGCAGGGCGCTAGGACCCAGGGCACTCAGCAGCCCCGATCCTACCAGCCCTTGCGTGTTCGAGCTCCTCGCCTCGCTAGCTGTCTGCACCGCCGCATCCGCTGTTGGGAGGTTGCCTACTGGAGCCGGTCGTCCCGTAATCGGTCACGGCCATGTTCGCTAACCCCCTTGCTCTACGGAACGGCAACACTCACCACTCCCGCCGTGTTCTGCCTGCCTCGGTTCCAGCGCCGCGCCGATCCTCCGTCTCAGTCGGTGGCTTTCTCGACGCGACCGCCATCTCCATCAGCTGCTCACACTGAGCGGCGAGAACACGTAGCAGTTCCTCTAAAGGCGGCTTGGCGGGCCGAAGGGACTCCTCCGACGCACGCCGAGCCGCTGGTGGAGAGAGAGAGACAGACGTCGGTGGGCTTACCTGTCCATCAGCTCCACGCGACGCCTGCCTCCTCTGGGCCACTCCCTCTGGCCCAATCGGGTCTCGGTTTGGCACGAGACTGGCATTCCTTGGGCCCGCCTCTATCCAATCATCGGCGGCACACAAGACACACCGCCAATCCCGTGCCTGTCAGCGGGCGGGACCACCGGCCCGCGGCCATCTTGTCTCCCCTGCGCTGCGCTTTTAGCAGGGGGTTGGCCCCACGTTGGGCGCCATTGTGAAGGCTGGCCCCGGCACAGACAGACGGACAGCATATTTTTGCCCAACACACTGTTTATTTACAAATATACAAAGTTATAAACACGTGCACACTCACACGACCCCAGTGCCTCTACACCGATTTCCCCAAAGTCCAGGCCCACAGTCTCTGTGCCTTTGTCCTGGCCGCCTCCTGTCCTCTCTCCAGCTCTGTCCACTTCCACCCGACATCCACCAATCACTGGAGGGAGGCCCCATAAATAATGCCCCGGATGAGCCCCAGGTGCTTCGCCTCTATGCCTTAGCGTGGCGGAAGTGTCGACTGTCTTCCTGGCAGCTCTCCGGGTGCCACACAAAGTCTTCCCCGCACTTCCTGGTGTGGCGGAAGTGCCGGGCTCCCGGGATAATTAGGCACCGGGGCGCCGCCTGGCGGTGGCCACGGGTCCCTACAGGCTGGGCTTCAAAGCCCTGTACCCAGGCCCTGCCTAACCAGGACGGGCGCCCCACTCCGTCTGGAGGAGGCACTGGCCCTCCTCCGGTCCTCCAAGGCGTCCCGGCCGGGCTCCAGCCCCAACCGGCAACCGCACGGGATAAACCGGCATCGGGGCGCCGCCTGGCGTGACCACGGGCCCCTACAGGGAAGGACGGACGCCCCCTCGCGGTCTGGAGGAGGCACAAGCCCTCCTCACGTCCTCCTGCCGTCCGGCCGGGCTCCGCCCGGCAGGCCTATATATATATATATATATATATATATATATATATATATATATATATATATATATATATATATATATATATATATTTAAAAGAATATATCCAAAACAATGTCTATGTATTTACATACATAAATACATATATATGTATATATTTACACTTATGTTCACTAAGTCAACATATATACACTCACCTAAAGGATTATTAGGAACACCTGTTCAATTTCTCATTAATGCAATTATCTAATCAACCAATCACATGGCAGTTGCTTCAATGCATTTAGGGGTGTGGTCCTGGTCAAGACAATCTCCTGAACTCCAAACTGAATGTCAGAATGGGAAAGAAAGGAGAATTAAGCAATTTTGAGCGTGGCATGGTTGTTGGTGCCAGACGGGCCGGTCTGAGTATTTCACAATCTGCTCAGTTACTGGGATTTTCACGCACAACCATTTCTAGGGTTTGCAAAGAATGGTGTGAAAAGGGAAAAACATCCAGTATGCGGCAGTCCTGTGGGCGAAAATGCCTTGTTGATGCTAGAAGTCAGAGGAGAATGGGCCGACTGATTCAAGCTGATAGAAGAGCAACTTTGACTGAAATAACCACTCGTTACAACCAAGGTATGCAGCAAAGCATTTGTGAAGCCACAACACGCACAACCTTGAGGTGGATGGGCTACAACAGCAGAAGACCCCACCGGGTACCACTCATCTCCACTGCAAATTGGAAAAAGAGGCTACAATTTGCACGAGCTCACCAAAATTGGACAGTTGAAGACTGGAAAAATGTTGCCTCGTCTGATGAGTCTCGATTTCTGTTGAGACATTCAAATAGTAGAGTCAGAATTTGGCGTAAACAGAATGAGAACATGGATCCATCATGCCTTGTTACCACTGTGCAGGCTGGTGGTGGTGGTGTAATGGTGTGGGGGATGTTTTCTTCCCCTTAGTGCCAATTGCGCATCGTTTAAATGCCACGGGCTACCTGAGCATTGTTTCTGACCATGTCCATCCCTTCATGACCACCATGTACCCATCCTCTGATGGCTACTTCCAGCAGGATAATGCACCATGTCACAAAGCTGGAATCATTTCAAATTGGTTTCTTGAACATGACAATGAGTTCACTGTACTAAAATGGCCCCCACAGTCACCAGATCTCAACCCAATAGAGCATCTTTGGTATGTGGTGGAACGGGAACTTCGTGCCCTGGATGTGCATCCCACAAATCTCCATCAACTGCAAGATGCTATCCTATCAATATGGGCCAACATTTCTAAAGAATGCTTTCAGCACCTTGTTGAATCAATGCCACATAGAATTAAGGCAGTTCTGAAGGCGAAAGGGGGTCAAACACCGTATTAGTATGGTGTTCCTAATAATCCTTTAGGTGAGTGTATATATATATCTGTAAATGAATCTATTTAAAGCAATATATATTTAAAAGAAACAGTATACGGATATTTAAAACATTTATACCATCCAGTATATAGACAAAGATATATAGAAGTAACTAATAGATTATAATATACAGTATACTCAAACCAATGTGCCTCAAATAATATGTACTTATATCTATAATGTTCTGTACTCTATTTACAAAGTAATCTTTTTTTCCAGAATGGCACTTATAAATATATATATATAATTTATGTTTGTATGTGTTAGTATATACAAAAAGACATATGTAAGGAATTATGGTCAATACAACAGTGATGCAGTTTGAGTTGTATACATTTAATAATAATAATAATAATAATACATTTTATTTATTTAGCTCCTTCCCCATGCTCAAGGCACCTCACAGAATTTAAGAAAGAACGGCAGGGTATTCTGTATATAGCATTGTACAAACCAGATAAATAAATAAAGAAGATTAAGATAGTAAATTCAGAGAAAAAGCCTAACAGACAACATAATTAATGGTCTAGCACACACACACACAGGTTACATGAGCATCTTGACAGAGAGGTAAACTGAAAGAAGGGTAATAAAATCAGGTAGAGCTAAAAGCCTTCCTGAACAGATGAGTTTTGAGTTGTTTTTTAAAAGAATTCATGGAGTCAGCTGACCTGATTAATTTCGGTAGGTCAATTCACAGTTTTAAGCAGTTTTTAAAGCAGAGTAGAATGTTTCCATGTTTGGATTAACATCCAAGGTATAGTCAATTAATTTCTTTATTTGTGTTTTCTGAGAAGTTTTCCCTTTTATGTATTTTAAACCATTTAGAGCAAACTGGATTCACATTTAAAAAGTTCAAACATTAAATGCCTTTCAGTATATTTCATAGTATCTGTGAGCTGTGGGAGCTCCTTTAGGGTTCTTGGTGGACCTGGTTGGTAAACTAGAGTGAACCATTTTGTGGGTTAAACTTAGAGAATCGTTTTATAGAGAAGGATTTACTGTATAATCAGTCTACAAAGGATTTGTTCTTTTTTTCTACAGGTTCACCAGCAAGAAATATAAGGTCTCTATCGCCAGTTGCCACTCCAAGATCACCACAAAAGGTAAATTATACTGAATTAGAAAATGTGAATACCAAAATATAAAAAATATATTATTACACACACACACAAAGGAAGGACTCCTCAGTACAAAGACCAGAGTCGGTACTTTTATTAGTAACCTAGCTGCTAAATAAAGTGAGCACATTAATATTCTTTTCTATTAAATATTCTTTTGAATTAGGAGAAAGTAACAGCAGAGTATACGTTATGAGCCATTTTAAGGATTGGCTGATCAAAAGATGAACAAGTTTGAAAACTTTCAGTTTGTTATATGACACTCCCTGATTTAAATTATTCATTTTCCCTAGCTTTATTTAATAGTTTCTTCTAGTTATTAAAATTTATTTGTAAAGTTTCTACACTTTTTTGTTTTTTATGGGCACCACCATTTTGTGGGGTTTTACCTACCATCCCCTGGGTTACATCGTGGATATTAACTGCGTGTGACGTGTTGTCTTATTTCTATCCAACCCTGCAGATTAACAACCTAAAGCAATTAATCTTATCAAACTTCATGTTTCTTTATTCTTTTGTTTTAATCTTTCAGCAAGTAATAATAATAATAATTTATAATGCTAATAGACTGCTGCACAGCAACACAACTCTGCTTGGGCGCATACAACATCAGCATGGCACTGCCAGATCTAAACACTAGCGTGGTGAATTGCTCACATACTAAAGTGACTTTAGCTGCAGGTGGAAGTCCAATTTTACTTCTGGTGCCAAGCAGAGCTGTGTTGTGGTGCAGCAGTATATTAGCTAGTGAAAACTCTGTGAAGAAGCAGACGTCTGTTACGGTTCTGCCTTTGTCCAGAAACGGCTCTGTAAGCTTTGTGGCCACAGACTCGGAAAGTCTTTGCCCTGGATTATAACTCAAAACACAGTTTTCAAAAAAAACACTGCCAGATCTCCGAAATCACAGCAAATCTGTTGTTTTTCACATGTTCTTTGTTGTCATAGCGCAAATCCCACATGATAGTCTGATAGCGGTCACAGGATATTGTATCTTTGTTTGCCGGTGCCACAAATAGTTCTGAGCATGCATCAACCATAGAACCAACTGTGGTCATTACTGCTGTTGTGAAAAGGTTGGAGATAAACACCATCAACTCAAAGAGGGAGAGGCAAGTTGTACTACGTGAATGTCACTGACAGAATAAAACTTTTACAAGTAGGCAAAATTTACACCAGTGCTGCAGACTCAAATCAAATGTCCATGCTTATTATATTACAGTGATAATAATAGCAGCTGACTATTCAAAACGCAGAGTGCCCGGACTCGAACCCGGAACCTTTTGGTTATAAGACAGCAGTTCTTACCTCTGCACCATCCAAGAATACATATCAAGTTTCTGTCGATTGAAATTTGAGCTTGGGTTTTAACTCATTGACAGCAACATTTAAATTGAATGATTTTTTTTTTCTTTGGTTATGTTCTTGAATAAAAGCGCATGTGTTTATTTGGGCTAAAGTCTTCATAAATTATACACTTCACATCATTATTAGTGTAACATGGTTTCTGTTTAAGGTATGTGTTCAGCATTTCTTGCCTCGCATTTGGTATATATATATATATATATATATATATATATATATATATATATATATATATATATATATATATATATATATTTATATATATATATATATATATTTATATATATATATATATATATATATATATATATATATATATATATATATATATATATATATATATATATATATATTATAGATGCCCCATATATTTTGTAAACTTTATAGTTTTAATATAAAGACGTATTTTGAGATTTTCTAAATCTGTGATTTTCAAATCTACTAACTGCCAAATGTTTAACAAGCAATGCAATTCAATGCTCATGCCATTAAGAATATGTTTTCTTTTTTATTTTTTATATAAAATAAATAATTTTGTTCAGTAGGGGGCACAATAGTATAAAATATAGTCATTTTCCATTAAAATTGTGTTAGAAACGGTTTAAATGTTTGCCTTAGACTGATGCTTACTGATATTCACTGCTGTTTCTTTGTTTATTTCAAGTTTCAGTAATATAACAACAGCATTTACAATACAGTGGGAAAGGAGAAACATGAAAAATACGCCAGAAATTCACCATTTTCTTTATTTTTATTTTCTTCCCTTTTAAATATGCCATATAAACTTTAGTAATGCTGACCCATTAAATATTAAAAATATTTTTTTTTTACAAAGATTCTTTCTAAATTATACTTCAAAAATGCTTTGTTAGTTTTTATATTTTTAAATTTCCTTTTTTTATTTTACTTCCTAACATAAAGTGGAAAGGAATCATTTGATTTGTGGCATCACAATATTTGATGGGCCCTGCTGCAAAAAGAAGATTTAGATTTTCCTGATTGGAAATTAAATTAAATCTGATTAAAAATGAGCATCGTCAATGAGATTTGTCAAGGATATTTATATATTTTCCATGTACTTATTTTTAAGCTACATAAAACGTCAGCAGTCACAATCAAGCTTTACAGAGTTGTAGGAATGACGACACCATCAGCCTTTTCAGTTTCATGTGGCATACCCAAGTATGGTAATAATAAATGAGGTCACTGTGGGGGTCCTTCAGTCCAATGGGCCCCAGTTCAACTACCCTGCTTACACTGCTTAGAGTTCCAGCAGTGCATAAGGTCACATATCTAATGAATTTTTAAAAAATGCAAAAGTATGAATTTATTTACTGCAAAAGGGCATTTTAGGGGTATTCTCCATTTAAATAATGAATGTAATAATCATAATGTAAAATAATACAAGTGTTATTTAGAATTGTCTTGAGCTTCTCCAGATGTTATAAGGCTGTTCATTTGACTAGACTTTTATGTTCAAAGGCATATCACACCTTGCAGTTCATGTTCTCATAATTCTTCCACTGCTTTGTAACTCCTATTTTCACAGAGCTCCATGCAGTCCTTCACGCCGTCTCCAACAGAGTGCCATACCTCAGGCCTAGTGTCCAACTCCCCAGGTCTGTCAGGAAGTTACAGCAGTGGGATTTCAACGCTGAGCCGCTGCAGCGTATCGGAAACATCCGGAGCAGAGACACAGCCGAGTGATCACCTTCTGACCACGTCAGTTTCTAGCGGTTCTGATGAACTCATAAGAAGGGAGAATAAAACTCCGCCTCCTTACAGTGTCTACGAGCGATCCAACTCCAGGCGCCCAGTGCCTCTACCTCACAGTCTCTCTGTCCCCATCACCACAGATCCCCCAGCTCTCCCTCCAAAACCGCATCAGCTCCGTTCTAATAAACTGGAAAATGATGGCAAGAGATGTGAACAGGTTTCACGGCCCAGGCCGTTGCCAAGAAAAGTTTCTCAGCTCTAGTACAGCATATTGTTAACAGCTGGAACATTTTGCACTTTGTTTTTTGTAAAGGAGAATCATTTAAAAAGTTATTACTCATTTATATTTTGCACCGACATCCAGTACCTTTAGTCTGGTAGGGCACATTTTGTATTATCCCCTTGGGTAAGACAAGGTACTGCTAAAAATTAAATCAAGACTTGTGCTTAAAAGCAAGTCTGTATTAAGACAGTTATCATAATTAGCTCCACATAGGAATTTACAACAGGGTTTTTTTTTTTGCCTTAAACATTTGCAAAAATAGTTATATGAAGTTTAGGAAATTTGTAATCCTTCATCATGACATTTTTAGCCGTAAAAGACAAAAATCTCTCTTAACACAGTGGCAAATCTAAAGGTGCTAGAAATTTCTCATTTGTAATGAGGCATAGCATAGAATCTAAAAGTTCACCATAAAATAGCTGTGTTGAGTCATTCAGAGTATTGTGCCAAAGGAACTCTCTCTCTCTTTTCTTTTTTTTTTTCCTCTGTCTCATAATATATACTTTAATGATAGAATCTAGATAACTGGAAGTGATCTACTGAAGTAAGATTGACTTATACTGTGTTCAGTGCTACGTGTTTTTTTCCCCGTTTTGTGTTTCCCTTAAACCTTTATCTCTAATTGCACGAGGCCTGTAAAAAAGCAATAGAAACACTGTCGTTCTGGACTTGAGATCATGTAGACAAAGCACAAATGGGTGTGGCAATTGACTGCGGGAAGTGTTTTTGAACCGGGTTCAGGCAGATGTGCCAGAGCAGCTACTAAATGTCGAAAACACTGACGGATCTTGTTGATCTCAAACTGACTTAACTGCCAGTGCCCATTGCCAAAAGTGGATCCCTTAGAATCGAATCTAACGCATTCAGCTTTCGAGTGCTTTTGTCTCCGTTCTTAGGTGAGCAATGTTTAGCAATTTGTTTGTAAATTCCAGCTATTTTTATTACTTGTACGTGATTTAAGAAATATTGCAGAGAGAATGTACTGTAAATTGAATTTTGGCTTTACAGTATTTGAATAGTTGTGGGTTCGGTGTACCCATGGTCTAAAATTGTTTCATTCTTAGCAAAATTTTTATATCTTAATGGACTGTGTATATTGATTGCTTAATTTGAATAAAGTGGCCAGTTTTGGAATACTAATTACATCATTCTTAACATGTTTTTTTAATGTTTTTTTGGTGAATTTTCAAATATATGCCAGACATGGTTAATTGTGAGAAAAGAAGAGACTGTATATTACACTATGAGATTGTTGTAAGTATGCCAAATACTTTATGTAATTCTCTTGTACATAACGTGTTTTTAACAAAATGTAGCCATATTGAATTTACAGCTTTGAATGTTGCAAGAGCAAAGTATAATTATAAATGTTAAATATTTATATGTTTTAATGTGATTAGGTTAAAAGGAACATATTAACAGCATCTAATGCTTTCACTTCAGTAACAACTTTTGAGGTCTAAATGTTTTTCCAAGGTTGGGAAGAATTTAGTTTTTTGCAATTAATAACATCATGTTTATATTCATAGCATAAAAATTTTAAATGGTATGTAATTTGTATTTTACTAGAAATCATATGATACCACATTGTTTAAAAAAAAATCACAATATTCCTTCTATTTAAAATTTGCTTATTATTTCCAGGGGTTGTACAAGCTGTTTGTTGTACAAATAGTGTCAAGTATAGGTTCTGTCAGTGTTATTTTACCACTAAAGCCATGTTTATTTGGTGACTGCACACTGTAGGAAGGTGTTCTGTATGTGTTTATTTTTATGTTTTCAGAATGCACATAATGGTCTATTACAAGAATTTAAAGTTAAATCTGGTCTGAAAGGACAGAATGGAAATAAAATAACCCATATAATAACTAGTGTAATCTGATTATGTTCTGTTTTTTTCTTACTGTTATAAAATATAAATATTCTCTGCTTCTTTGGATATGATAAAGACTATTATGGGTGCCCAAATATGGTCCCTAGGGTCACTTTGTGTACAGTTTGTTTCTTGCAAGAGATGACCTAAACCAAGAGTTCCCAAACTTTTTTCAGCCACAGACCCTTTTACCAAAAACATTTAAAACCGTCCACCCCCTAGTCTTTTTACTTTACTTACTCAAATTAATACATTTGTACAGTACTCGATATTAAATATTTCACTAGATATCAAACTTTTCATTTTAATCACTAGTAATTAATGATTGAAAAAGATAAAAGGACTACAGAATATGGCATTATCTTGTGCAACATTTAATATCGAATCCTGCACTAATGAAAATTAAAGCAAAAAAATATGCGTTTTTTACATTTTTGACATAAATATGTAGTACTAGGGTGTTGTACCGTGTTAGCCATTATGAATGTAGAGAAAAGCCAAGCAAAATGACACTTTTTATTGGCTAACTAAAAAGATTACAATATGCAAGCTTTCGAGGCAACTCAGGCCCCTTCTTCAGAAAAGATGTATATTGCCTTGCATATTGTAATCTTTTTAGTTAGCCAATAAAAAGTGTCATTCTACTTGGCTTTTCTGTGAAATAAATCTGAAAATTCAAAATAAGTACAAATAGTCCAAGCTGTACTGTCTGCATTTCTTTTTTGATTCAGTCATATTATTATCTGAAGAAATAAAAACTTTTATTAACAAACCATTTCGACAGCCCCTTTGATAAAAAAAAAACCAATAAAGTATGTACTTACATGAAACAAAAGATTTCTGTTCAAACTCGAATAACTGAAGGTTATCTGGTTTTCTTTTTCGTTGTACTGCTCCTCAGTAAATAATTATATTCAAAGTTCAAATCACAAATAAGTACATGTCACATCAGACGAACCAATTTATAGTGTTTAATAAAAGCATGACCATACAAGACTGATAGATTCTGCTAATGTCGAATATCCGTCGTCTCTTCCCACCGCGAGCAAGTGCGGACATGCAACGGTTTTTCATGTCCGCACTTGCTTCGATACTTTCGATAAGACAATGCATAGACATGTTTGTGCTACATGTATTTCCATGCATTCTTACGTGTGACTCTTCTGATGACACATTTTACCTTTTCATTAGCAAGTTTGGTATGTAATGTGTTTTTATCAAAAAAGTGTTTTTTTGAATTATTTTACTTCTTAATTAGGTACCTATTGGAATAGATATTTTGAAGTAACAAACAAAAAGCAGTAGTAAAGGGGTCTATTTTTGCTGCCGTCGACCTCCAAATTTTTTCTATTGAAACTATCGACCACTTTGGGAATTCTTGACCTAAACAGTTTCAGTCTTCTGTTCATTTGCAGTGTTCACAAAACTTGTTGACGTCTTTCCAATTTTTAAGGTTGCTGACTTATTTTACCCAGAGAGTATTTGTATTTGGAATGTTAGTTCCTTTAACGCCCCTGGTTTTATTATGAATGTGTCTGCTGACATCATCCGTGAATATAATGCACTACTTGCTTTACTATATGCATACACTATAGGTGTTGGCGCATCTTACACAAATTTAATTGTCAGCTTTACACAGTTGAACCAAATTTTTGTGCCTTAACAAGTCTCCTGAAATCATCATTAAGCTAGTAATAAGCCTTATATCACTGGCCTTCCTCATAACTCCTGCCTGGCTCCCCTATCACATCTTGTACTTTCTCACCCCTTACTGTTATGTACCACAGGTATCTCAAAACTGAAAAAGATTGGAGACCTCAAACAAGAATCAGATCAATAGTCTACAATTGTCTGAACAAATTAAAGTCTCATCTACCCAAATCAGCCTGGCCCCAAAATCAAGAAGCAAGCTTTCTGCCTGCATATGCATGTAAAAATACTGGAAAAGGCTTTTTAAATTCAGCAGCTTTGTAAGGGTGTGAAGAACCGTAAAAACCCCTGGCCCAAACTGTAAAAACATTGTTCCTTCATATGATGTCTTAAATATGATTTGAAAAACAAATACAAAAGCAGAAGCAAAAAAGTCTCATGAAGATTAGTAAGAGGTACGGTGTCCAAAGCTAGACAACAGCAAACAATACCAAAAGGAAATTAATCTCACATTACTCAAAATCTACATACAGTAATTCAAGCCATTCAGTGGTATACTTAAAGATGTGCAAAAACCAAGAGAATGGAAGTAGTCTATAAACAGGAAACCTTGTGCTTGTAAATTAAATGAAGGTCTGTTGACCAGTAATTGAGGGGAAGATGTGGGTCTTCAATTCAAAAGAGCAATAATGTGCATTTCACCACATGAGTAATATGACATTTTTTATATTGTTTGCTGTTGTGCAATTTTGGTCACCATAGCCTTTCATTCTATCAAAAATGTTATCTCCATTCCCTACAAAAACATGAATCAATAAATAAAAAATCTTCATGGAGATATAAAAATAAAAAATGTCATTTTGGATGGATAATTCCTTTAAACAGTGGAGATTTTCATGTTTTCTTTCGCATATGTTTGTGGTGTTCTAAGCATCCAGCATCAAGTACTTCTGATACAAATTGACAATAATCTGTAACAACATTAAGCTGAAAGTTCTTGATTTAAAATCTCTTGAAAAGAGGCCTGGCAGTAATGAAGCCACTACAAACTCAACATCCATCGGGATGACTGGACTTTGCAGGGCATCTGCCCCATCGTGGATCTTCCCCTAACACTGACTGCACAAAAATAAGCTCAACAACACATGCAGAGCCCATGGTGAGTATTAAGCTTTTTTTCTTTCTGTTTTAGTATTTTTTTCTGGTAAAAAGTTAATGTTCAGGCAAAAATGGAAAATGTAATGAGTGAAGGGGGACAGTTGTATATAGTAGGCTCTAACTTTTTTTTCAGTTATTTTGTTTAAATGTTGGCATGATGTCATCTATATATGATTTTTGACGTTTATTTGCTTTGTCAATTCCCCAATCCTTGTGACTTGCCTACATTGTGGCTCTTCCTGTTCCTCATGGTGCCAGTGCCAGAGTGTGGCAGATTTTTATTCATCTTCACCAATTATATCTTTCTATTATATAAAAAAAAAATCTTGGAAGGAGACAAGACGTGATTTTCTCAGAGAGACACTTTCACATCCCGCGAGATGCAGATCATGTAGGAAGCAAGCAGCTAATCGAGCAAAGAGGAGGTAAAAAAAAAAGCTTTTTCCCATTGTATCACCGTTTAAGAGGGGGTTTTGAAGGAGCGACCGCGTCTCCTTGAGGTGCGTTCAGCCCCCTGTCTTCACAGAGTGACCGGCAGAGATACGTGCCAGCCCTTGTGGGAGGGAGTTGGTGAGCAAAGCCCCCTAGTATACAGTATATAATTAATTTTAAAAAATGGATTACAATGGGTACATTACATGTCAGTAGTTAACATCTTATTAAAAATAAATCGTATCTGGAGAGCTAAGAAAGAAATAGCATTTATTTAAAAGTCACTATTCAAAGAAGCTGTAGTGTCCAAAGATTAGAAATGGCTCTGTATGCCTAGTCATTTGAGGACAACATTAATAAATTCTTTCCTGATTCCAAGAACTCTTTGACTGTTCCATATAAAATTAATTAGATTTGTTTCTCTTATTTTAAATAAAACCAGACACGTTTTTCCCATTGTGTTTTGGTAGTTGGGTGAGGATTTTTCCATTTGAAATGGAATGGTGTGCTAATAAAGCAGGGTAAGCTATCAGAATAGAATCTATAAGTATCCATCCATCCATCCATCCTCTTCCGCTTTTCCGGGGTCGGGTCGCGGGGGCAGCAGTTTAAGCAGAGAGGCCCAGACTTCCCTCTCCCTGGCCACTTCTTCCAGCTCTTCCGGGAGAATCCCAAGGTGTTCCCAGGCCAGCCGGGAGACATAGTTCCTCCAGCGTGTCCTGGGTCTTCCCCGGGGCCTCCTCCCGGTTGGACGTGCCTGGAACACCTCACCAAGGAGGCGTCCAGGAGGCATCCTGATCAGATGCCAGAGCCACCTCATCTACTCTGAGCCCCTCCCTGATGAGTGAGCTTCTCACCCTATCTTTAAGGGAAAGCCCAGACACCCTGCGGAGGAAACTTATTTTAGCCGCTTGTATTCGCGATCTCGTTCTTTCGGTCACTACCCATAGCTCATGACCATAGGTGAGGGTAGAAACTTAGATCGACTGGTAAATTGAGAGCTTTGCCTTACGGCTCAGCTCTTTTCACCACGACAGACCAATGCAGAGTCCGCATCACTGCGAATGCCGCACCGATCCGCCTGTCGATCTCACGTCCATTCTTCCCTCACTCGTGAACAAGACCCGAGATACTTGAACTCCTCCACTTGGGGCGGGATCTCTCCCCCAACCCTGAGAAGGCACTCCACCCTTTTCCGGCTGAGGACCATGGTCTCGGACTTGGAGGTGCTGATTTTCATCCCAGCCACTTCACACTCAGCTGCGAACCGATCCAGAGAGCTGAAGATCACGGCCTGATGAAGCAAACAGGACAACATCATCTGCAAAAGCAGTGACCCAATCCTGAGTCCACCAAACCGGACCTCTTCAACACCCTGGCTGTGCCTAGAAATTCTGTCCATAAAAGTTATGAACAGAATCGGTGACAAAGGGCAGCCCTGGCGAGTCCAACTCTCACTGGAAACGGGCTCGACTTACTGCGGCAATGCGGACCAAGCTCTGACACCGTTGTACAGGACCGAACAGCTCTTATCAGGGGTCCGGTACCCCATACTCCCGAGCACCCCACAGGATTCCCGAGGGACACGGTCGAATGCCTTTTCCAAGTCCACAAAACACATGTAGACTGGTTGGGCAAACTCCCATGCACCCTCAGGACTCTGCTAAGGGTGAAGAGCTGGTCCACTGTTCAGCGACCAGGGCGAAAACCACACTGTTCCTCCTGAATCCGAGGTTCGACTATCCGGCGGACCCTCCTCTCCAGAACCCCGAATAGACTTTTCCAGGGAGGCTGAGGAGTGTGATCCCTCTATAGTTGGAACACACCCTCCGGTCCCCTTTTAAAGAGGGGACCACCACCCGTCTGCCAATCCAGAGGCACTGTCCCGATGTCCATGCGATGTTGCAGAGGCGTGTCAACCAAGACAGTCCTACAACATCCAGAGCCTTAAGGAACTCGGTATCTCATCCACCCGGGGCCCTGCCACCAAGGAGTTTTTGACCACCTCTGTGACTTCAGTCCCAGAGATGGGAGAGCCCACCTCAGAGTCCCCAGGCTCTGCTTTCTCATTGGAAGGCATGTTAGTGGGATTGAGGAGGTCTTTGAAGTACTCCCCCACCGACCCTAGCGTCCCGAGTCAGGTCAGCAGCGCACCATCCCACCATATACGGTGTTGACACTGCACTGCTTCCCCTCCTGAGATGCGGACGGTGGACCAGAATCTCCTCGAAGCCATCCGAAGTCGTTCTCCATGGCCTCTCCAAACTCCTCCCATGCCCGAGTTTTGCCTCAGCAACAACCGAAGCTGCATTCGCTTGGCCTGCGGTACCTATCAGCTGCCTCCAGAGACCCACAGGACAAAAAGTCCTATAGGACTCCTTCTTCAGGTTGACAGCATCCCTCACCGCAGGTTTCCACTAACGGATTTGGGGATTGCCGCCACCACAGGTACCGACCACCTTACGGCCACAGCTCCGGTCAGCCGCCTCAACAATAGAGGCATGGAACATGGCCCATTCGGACTCAATGTCCCCACCTCCCTCGGGGCGTGGTTGAAGTTCTGCGGAGGTGGGAGTTGAAGCTACTTCTGACAGGGGACTCTGCCAGCCGTTCCCAGCAGACCCTCACAACACGTTTGGGCCTACCAGGTCTGACCGGCATCTTCCCCACCATCGAAGCCAACTCACCACCAGGTGGTGATCAGTTGACAGCTCCGCCCCACTCTTCACCCGAGTGTCCAAGACTTATGGCCGCAAGTCCGACGACACGACCACAAAGTCGATCATCGAACTGAGGCCTAAGGTGTCCTGGTGCCAAGTGCACATTTAAACACCCTTATGCTTGAACATGGTGTTCGTTACGGACAATCCGTGACAAGCACAGAAGTCCAATAACAAAACACCGCTCGGGTTCAGATCGGGGGAGGGGCATTCCTCCCAATCACGCCCTTCAAGATCTCACTGTCATTGCCCACGTGAGCATTGAAGTCTCCCAGCAGAACGAGGTAATCCCCAGAAGGTACGCCCTCTAGCACCCCCTCCAGAGACTCCAAAAAGGGTGGGTACTCCAAACCCCTCCTTGAACCATCACCTTATCATGGTGGAGGGGTTTGCGTGTCCCAATGATCCTAGGAGCTATGTTGTCTGGGGCTTTATGCCCCTGATAGGGTCACCCAAGGCAAACTGGTCCTAGGTGAGGGATGAGACAAAGAGCAGTTCAACAAACCTCCAATGAAGAGCAAAAACATTGGACAACGTTTTTCCTTGCCCAGACGCGGGTCACCGGGGCCCCCCTCTGGAGCCAGGCCTGGAGGTGGGGCTCGTTGGCGAGCGCCTGGTGGGGACCTGCACCCATGGGGCTCGGCCGGGCACAGCCCGAAGAGGTAACGTGGGTCCTCCTTCCCATGGGCTCACCACCTATGGGAGGGGCCAAGGTGGTTGGGTGCAGCGTGAGTTGGGTGGTGGTCGAAGACGGGGACCTTGGCGGTCTGATCCTCGGCTACAAAAACTGGCTCTTGAGAATCTATAAGTAGTTTAGGAAATACTGTGGAAACTGTAAGTACAATTTTTATTGCAACCTGGTTTGGCATCACTCACAATTATGATATTAATCTTGGTACATTAAGGATGTTCAAAACACTTTTGAGTGCAGTTTGCAGTTTTTAGCTAGATTAGAACATGGATCATATTGATTGATGAAGAATGAATTTGTTGACATTGAGAGGTGTCCCCCCTCTTGAAACCACTGGCATAATATAGCGATACCTAATTTGTTATCTTAGCTATAAATAAAGTTTGTACTGTTGATATCAAGAAAAAGCCACAAAGTTCGTCTAGCTTCCTTCTAGTAAAGTTTCTGATTTGCATAAAGTAAAAGAAATTTTTTGATTAAAGTTTACATTTGAAACACAGTTGTTCAAACCAATCAAATATGCTATCAATGTAAAAATCTCTGAAATTCTCAACAGAAAATGTATTCTGTATCTTAAGTACTATGAACTTTTTTGATGGAGAAAATATGTGATTATCTCACAATGGTGTGATTAACAATATGAACTCGGTATTAAAGTGATTCCTTAAAGTGATTGGTGCCAGATTCCAGTTGAATGTCAAATCATCAGACTTCTTAGCTGGTGTCTCAATTAGTGGTCAAAGTAATGCAATCAGAGCAGGATTTCCTTTTCATGGTTAAGAAGTTAGTACAGCGTTTTCTCTTTCTAATACCTTCCATAATCTCATAATGTGTATTTTGCCACTCAGTAGTAAAAGTGGACAGTTTTTAACATCATGCCACCATGTTAACACTCACACCCAATGTGAGATGAAGATATGATCCGCTGATAAGGTCTTCAGCCTTGCCTTCAGGATAATAAATTTTAACTTGGGTCGGCTTGAAAATCATTCTGTAATTATGATTATTCTGTTGTGAGACAATTAACAAAACTGAATAAGTTTACTCTGAAATGCATGGCTATTCACAGGACATAACATACTTTTATTCAAGTAATTTATAAAACCTCAGATTTTGTAAAAATCTCAAAAATTAGTACATAAGGATGTGATGAATATGGATCAATAATAATACAAACCATAACTACTGTACATAAAGAGATATTTTCTTTTCTTGTCCTTCCCATACAGTTTCCCACAAGTAGATATCTAAAGGGTTGATGGCAATGGTAAATAAAATCCGTGACAGAGAACAAAATCATCTGGGTTTCCATTCAGATACTCACAATGTCTATAGTTCTCACAACATGAAGCTTCTGGGTTCAAGTATAATGGTTTAATCTATTGACATGCGTCAAGCCCAAACCCAATCATTCAGCTGTATCAAAGGCTATTTATGAATCGAAATATAGAAAGACCTTTAGAAGCTCTGTTTCTGTTCATATTAACATTGTATTGAACCTATAGAGAAGATTAGGAATTAGCTGACAGCCTTTAACAATAATAAAAAGAAGTACATTTTGCAGTCATTTTGGGCAAAATCTTAACATTGTTATTTAATAGGGAAATTGGCCTGAAGAAACCATATCCTGTAGATATCTTCAGAAATACATTAGTTTCAACAGAAATATCAAATTCTATCTATCTGTCTGTCTGTCTGTCTGTCTGTCTGTCTGATAACAAAAATGTTATGATATTAATTACATGTTAAGGTAATAGTGCCTGATATTCTAAGTTTCATGTAAGAAGTGCATAGTTTGAAATAACAATGAAATGAAATAACAACTACAAGACCTGATAGAAGGCAGCACATTTTCCTAGATTTAAACAATCAATTCATGAATAAAATGAAGTGAATATTGTCTTGAATATAGGGATAGAAACCTCCATGGATCCAACAGCAATGTAAAAATGTTCAGGCAGTTTTGAACAGCGTTAAAGTCAAAAATTTATAGAAAGCTGTGCTTAATACACAAAATCTCTTGTCATTCTATGTTATGACTGAACATTTTGGTGATTGAGGAGAAAACATCAGCTACACATTTCTTATCATCCTAATTAGGTACAGATACTTTGGCGAAAATGAGTTTAGTTTTCACAGTGAGAAAAACCCATTAAAGGGTTTGGTTTGTTGTTTTATTTCTTTGGTTTAATTGCCATAACAGAAATTAAGTACCTGTCCTGCCAATCTTGTCTTTAATCTGGGATTATCTTCAATATTTAAATTGATTTCATGTTAGAACACTATGTCCAAATTTGTTTGATACAAAGTGACATCTTTAACATTGCTTATACATTACAGTTATTGTTTTTTTTTTCTTCTTCTGTTCATGTTCAATATTAATATATGTGTTTGTATCCTATTTTTGGATTTGGACTTTATTTTGTCTTATTGTAATTTAACTGTTTCATGCTGAATCCTGAAAACAGGGACCTCACAAGAGATCTACATAGTCAAATAACAAAAAAATCATGAATAGCTCCCTACACCATTATCTCTTGGGTGCTTTGATGAAAATGAAATAAATGTGTAGATATTTTTTTTTTTTGCCCGACATATCTATTCTTGACATCCAGACTATGCCAAGCCGCCTTATACAGTATAATTTCATTATTTGTGAGGTCTGCCACTGCAGTTATTACTTATGATCACTAAACCCTTTAAAGTATTGGAGCAAGTATTAAAAGATCTGTCTGTTAGCTTATCAGATCTGGAGCTGCTATGGTAAGATGTCTACTGCCAACATAGCCAACATGTCAGGAATAACTAGTTAACTATAACTAGTAAACAGAGACAAAGAGGAGGAAAAAAGTCAATGGTCACAGGCACCCTCCACCTAGGACTGCATAATAAACTAAATGGAAACATAAGAAGACTTCTTTAATTGAGAAACATTAGGAACAGGTGTGTTTTTCTGTTTCACGGAAACAAAGCTGACACAAGACTCTGCTTTCTAGCTGTAATGGTTATTCTGTCATATGAACTGGGAAAGACAAAGAATGTGTTTTGAGATTTATGTTAAGCAATGCATGCTCCAATGGTGGTTATCATATTGCAGTTATAATATTGCACAACCTGAGCCACTTTATAAAGCGTGTATTTACATATGATGACAACATCATTTTTAAGATGAAATGCAGCAAAATATGTTTATTATATCATACAGATAAAACTTTTACTTTATTTAAATAATCAATATTGTTAATAATTAAACATGTGAGGACACGGTGTCGCTGCTCTTTCAAGGAGCTGGCGCTCCATTCACGGATTGTTTCTGCCTCGCTTTGTATTCTTGCTGGTGCTGGCACGACACTGGAAGGATAGAATAATTAAACATGTACTACAAAGATATTTCAATGTTCCTTAAAAGTTTTGAAGAATCGTTGTTGTAAGCTTACAGATGGCTTAACGTCTATTGACAGAGCTGATTGTGTGGCGATTGGGTATTTGGAGAAAGAAAAGTAAGGACAGGAATTGGGGGTTAGTATGTTTGAAAGAGACAGTACTGCTGCAATAAATTATTTCATTGAAGGTCGCGCAAAGTGCAGCAAGCATCTTGTGTGAGACACGAACAATCACTGCGCCACCGTGTTCCAATGTTTAATAACAATGTTTAATTCCTATCATCATGAAAATGATATCACGTATACATCTCAGTATTTTAACTATTCAGAGAGCTGTAATATCACAAATGTAATGGATTCTGTGTCCTGTTGGAGGAAGAGAAAGCCCATTTAAGAAGCACGTAGTGATTCACACACATAGAGCACATAGAAGATCAAATGCAAAACAAAGCATTTAATGTGTTACTTTAGTTACAATGGGATTTGAGAAACTAGTAATTTAAACAATTTTAAGATTTTAAGTTTATGATGATCTACTTTAATGACAAAATAAACTACGTGATTAAAGTGGAAATTTCGAGATTGAAGTTGACATTTAATGCTTTTTTCCCACTGTAAGCCTTTTTTTTTCTCTGTACCCTAATAAGCTTTCAAATGACACTCAGTTTGTGGGCTACAACTTGCCTTTTCACAGCAACTTTGATATCTGACAACTTCTTTTTTATTTCGGGCACTGTGCGACTTTGTGAACTTGAGCTTTCGAGTTTCTCCGACACTCTATGTCACTCGTTCAACTTCCTTTTGTTGTATATACAACTGTTTGAACCAACAAATAGTATGTTTTTCCTTGCCTCCACTTGGTTTTCGCTGAATTCTTCTGTTTCCCCCCGTGCTTTTGCCATTGCCTTTTCACAGAACGCTAAGCTTAAGGGCTATTTATATTGATTTACATATTCAAAGAGGCGTAATTCTGGGAGGAGATGGGGCACGACAGCAGGTGCGTGCACGTACATTACTTTTCACGCTGACTGGGATTTATGTTGCGGAACAACGTAGAAGTTGGCATTTGCACAGATTTATGCGTCTGGATTTTTTGTGCGTACGCACATTTCCGCTTTTGTCCGTATGCCATGGTATAGTGTGAATTCTACGCACGCCGTTATGCATGATGCCCCAGGAGAGGTCTTCACTGTTTTTCTAACTGCTAACATCCGAACTGCACTGAACAAACTGTATAAAGTCAATACAAAGTATATTTACAATCTGAAAAATTGTTTATCGTTATTGGTCTCTTCTGCAAAACAAAAGGAATATATAGTATAAATACCACGTAACATAAGTGACAGTGTTTCCCATTGCCATAACAATGGGAGGAATGTAAATGGTTACTGACTGAGTTATTGTTTCTCTTTGTGTGTTTTTGTTGCTAGAAATAAACCTGTTTGATTTCTGCACAGTGTACTGTAAGTGCATCTTTGTTCCTCACGTCCAGGTATTAGCATTGCAGTATTAATGTGAGGAATATGATGATCTGCACTTCTCTTACAAATATGGTCATTCTAAAGAAAGACTGGAACATTAAGGTGGTTGTCTGGAATTGGTTCAGGTATGAAAGCAAAGATTGCAAAAAGATAAATTGCAGTTAAATGTCACAACTCATCCAGTTTATTTCAGCACTTACAGCAGAAGCAGAATAATGGAAGCGGTGTGGGAAAGCACAGGACAAATTTGAAGCCTTTCTAAAGCCAACAGTTCACAAGTATTTTTCTTCCTGCCTCAACATGGACCCCACAAACATGCTCCCTGATATATATCCTGCTAGATAACATTAGGAGCAGAGAGTGTCTTGTCATTGTCCAGAGGAAGAAAACAGCGGAGCTGTTCATCACACCTTCCTAACTTGCCTCGGTGGCTATGAGCAAGGTGACTGTAACAGGCAGTTGGAGGGCTACCAGAGAGCACTTGGAGGAACAGACTCCCGTATAGGCAGCTCACGCAGGAGAACAGTAGTCAGGTGTGCTATTTGTGTAAAGAAAAAAAGAAAATGAAGAGTCAGCTGTGGTAAATGTGTGTCTTAGGTATAGGGAAGGAAGGGCTGCAAAAAAAAAAAAGAAGTTCTAAAGAAAAATGCAGACATTTTTTAAAAAGTACTGAATATTCTGCACAGCAAGATATTTTCTCATTTTGCACCTTTTTTCATTGACAAAAATATGAACATTTTTGTATGTCTAGGAAGGATGTAGATATATTATACAGTAATCCCTCGCTATATCGCACTTCGACTTTTGCGGCTTTTAAATGTAAGCATATCTAAATATATATAGATATATATAATATAGATTTTTCGCGGATTTCTTCAGACAATGGGTCTTTCAATTTATGTTACATGCTTCCTCAATTTGTTTGCTCAGTTGATTTCATACAAGGGACGCTATTGGCGGATGGCTGAGAAGCTACCCAATCAGGGTACATATTACATATTAAGTAAAACTCCTCAATAATATACGATATGCTTCCCGCGTGCTGCTTCGCACACTTAAAAGCGCTAACAGTCCGCATTGATTTTTCATTGTTTGCTTTTCTCTGACTCTCTCACTCTCTCTGAGAAATACAGGCAGATACTTATCCATCATGCAATACCATCAGGGCGGCGTATGATTGGCCCCATTCTCTGCTCCTGACGGAGGGGGTGTGAGCAGAGGGGCTGTTTGCTTAGAAGATACGGACGCGCCTGTCAAAAAATGCTGAAAGGCTACCTTCACATTGATTCCTTCATTGCACCGCTTTATCGCGGTGCTTGCATACTTAAAAGCGCAACAGCCCTATTGATTTTTGATTTTTTACTTTTCTCTCTCTCTGATATTCTCTGCTCCTGACGCGCACCTTGAAGAGGAAGATATGTTTGCATTCTTTTAACTGTGAGAAAGAACTGTCATCTCTGTCTTGTCATGGAGCAACTTTTGACTAAAGGGTGTTATTTCATGTCTAGAGGGCTCTAATGATGTTAAAAAACATATTTAGAAGGTCGTAAACAGGTTTTCAATGATCTAACTGCGAAAATATTAGATTTATAAATAAAGAATCCTACTTTTTGGAAATCCATTTATCTGTCTGGAGCGGATCAACCGCTATAAACGAGGGTTTACTGTGCGGAGAATATTTATAAACAGTGTGGGAGAGTTTCTAAGAGCTTAAAATATATAAAAATAACCATACAAACATATGGTTTCTACATCACGGATTTTCACCTATCGCGGGGGGTTCTGGAACGCAACCCCCGCGATCGAGGAGGGATTACTGTATTTTCAATTTGTAAAATAAGGATATCCTTCTCATTTTGTATGTTTTTTTCTGTGTTATAAAGTTTAAATAAATTATAAGTTGTCCATAAATATTAAAAAACCATGGATTCATTTTTTGCCATTTCGCCCAGCCCTACTGTGTGCCTATGAAAACAGTCTACTTATTTCCTAATCAAAAAGCATGGATTACCCAGGACATAAATAATTTACTTTATGCTTCCACTAATGCCTTTCTGGTCAGTGATTGGGAAACATGCAAGAAATACAGAGAGAGAAGCACAGAAAAACAATTCAAGTTGCTGAACGTCCATAGGGGAGTAAGCTAGAGTACAGCAACATTGGTGATGAGCTGGCAAATCTCAAACAAGCTCGAACTCGAAGATCTCTGGGCATTACCAGCCAAGAGTAGAAGGCTCTGAGCTTTACGCTCTAGCCTAAGAAAACTGTATCTAGTGCTCCATCTCAAACCAGCAGCGGAAACAAATATTGATGGTGAGGGTTTCAATTGAACATATAATGGAAAAGCTGACAAAGAAACAGAAAAAGAAACAAAAAATTGAAAAGGGGAAAGAAACAGGGAAACTGTTAAAATAAGACCACCAAGCTCTGCTGCAGCACTCATGTCTCTGCATTCCAGGAAGGGTGATTGAAACCCACCTTCACTAGCCATGAGGTTGAATGAAACACTGCATCTCTTTGTCTCATCACACCAAGAGGAGTCTTGCAAACAGCTGGCCACACTCCCAGAGGATATCTTCATTGACCTAAGGATGCAGACACTCAGGTTGTAAATGTTAGACACCTCCTAATGCTTTTCTGAATTAATGGTTCATCTCCTGGGAAACTAACTGGAAATTGTTCGCTGGCATGACAGGATTGCTCCTAAGACATCTCAGACTTAACCTTTGGGTCCTCAGGCTAAAACTCTTACAACAGCCCTATTTGTTAAGCTTAATTAAAGACTAGGAAGTTTTAAGGCACGCTTTTTTTCACAACAAGCTCTGTGTTCTAATAGCATGGGTTACAATTCAACAGATTAATGAGACGTATTTCTGGCCCTAACAGTCAGCTTACCTAAGGTTGTCTTTGGGCAGATAGCCTCTAATCCTCCTTATTGTACTCTGAACAGAAAAAAGAACTAATGCATAAAAAGAAGCCAACAAACCACTGTGCGGCTAGTGGTGTGTGTCTGAATGGAGCAAGCCAATCTTCACCCACCATCTGACTAACACTCTGTGACCCTTAATCCTGAGGCTGTCTGTTCATATACCCTTTTTAACTGGTGGTTGTGACAATAGTTAATTATTATGTCCATGTTTTAGAGCCATCAAAGGGATTCATGAGAATGGGAAGTTTACCAAAATCAATTCAGTTTTCCTTAAATGGTAAAGCAGGCATCTCCTAATGATATCAAACAAACAGTGCCATTGAAGTTTGGGTAAGTGATTGTTTTCCCAGTGAGCTTAGTTTAGCATAAAAGATCCATGGTTCCAAATCTGATTAAAATGTATTTTTTATAGCTAGTATCAAGCTCTCCTATGGACCACTTTAACCAAGAAGTTTTTTTAATATGTATTAATCACAAATTCAAATTTCTTTATCTGGCATGCCTGTGCCATGGATGTTGAAGAACCATGAACTTCTTGCTAATGCCTACCATAATTAAGGGTCCGGGACGGCCAAACTAATAGCACCTTTGATTACCTCCATCCCAACAATTTTCTCAGAATTGAACAGCTACTTCAACTTGATTTTATTATCCATAATGTAGGAAGCATTTAACACAGGTCATTGACCAACTGTTCTCTTTAGTTTTGGCAGGGCATACAGTTACCTTATGATCTTAAAGTTTGATCCAGTCAGGCCTATGTTTTCTCTCTTGGATGAACTTTGTACTTTGAACCACCGCTCTAATAGAAATTGAGTGAGGCCCTGCAATACTTTGTGATTTGATCTTCTCGGTTTCTGGATAACTTAACAATGATACTTAAATCACTCACCAAACCTGGTTAAACTTTTGGGGTCCTGATTTAAATACCTGAAAACAGCAAGTGGCCATCGTTTCTAAAGCCTCAATGAGACAATGTATAGCTTCCATCGACTGAAACAATAAAATTATCAAAACTGTGCTGAAGAAGATGAAGGCAGGCTGTTTTAATGATTACCAGGCAGTGGCGCTCACTCACAATGTGACAAAGTGAGAGGCTGGAACTGGAACACCTTTGAGCAGGGTTCTTAAACTCCGGTCCTGGAGGGCCCCAGTGGCTGCAGGTTTTCATTCTAACCCTTTTCTTAATTAGTGATCTATTTTTGCTGCTGTCACAAGAACGAGACATGGACAGGTAAAGGGTTGGGGCAGCCACCCGTATAATGTGGTATCCTGGCTGCAAAAGGTCGTTTTTATCAAATAATCAGCACTGAAGTGCATTCAACTGAGTCCAGGACAAGACTGAGGAAACAAAGGAAAAGGAGCAGGTTTTAAAGGGGGAGACAGGAAGTGAGGTCATATGGATCCGGCACGTGGTCTTCCACCATTGGTTCATAGCCGGACGTGACATCAGAGGGACTGGAGCTGGTGTGGCCAACTTCCATTGGCTCAGTCCCGGAAGTGATGTCAGGAGAGCCAGGTGAAATCCCCCGGGGATGGTCTACGGGCAAGGGAGAAAAAGAGTCAGTGCCCTCTGCCACACCCCGGCATGCCTCCGAACTGCCTTCACTCAAGCCCTTTAGCTGCCTCCCATGCGCACGTGTGTGACACTGCTAATTAACTTTTTTTGAATTAATTGTAATTGGCTTGTTTTTTAAGATTTGTTTCTTAATTTTTTTCCTTAAACAGAAATGAAATGAGAAGTGAGTAAGCCAACAAAAGCCCAACTGAGTCATAGCTTCAAACTCCAACCAATTTCACTCCAACCTGTTGCTTAATTAGGCCCTGATTCTTGTTGTAAATTAAACCCATTCTTTAATTCCATGGCTTGTTGCTGCTGTCATTGTGCAACCGAATACATTTCTGAAATTACTGGTTTTCTCTTTTCTACGAACACTATTAAAATGTTCTGTGGACCTGAGCAGATCAGCATTCCTGAGACCTTCACTTTTCTTTATTTTCAGATATTGTATAATGGTCACAGTTTGCTGGTCATGTTTTGGTTCATTTTGTATCTCATTATTGTTTGGCTGCTAATTAAAGAAAAAAAAAAACAATTAAGGGGTCTGAGTCTTCAAGAATTAGTCAAATAAAATTAATTCAAAATAAGTTAATTAGCAGCAAAAACAGGTCACTAATTAGGAAAAGGGTTAGAAGGAAAACTTGCAGCCACTGCAGTTCTCCAGAACTGGAGTTGGGGACCCCTGCCTTAGACCTAGCAACAGAGTGGACCATCTCGCCAACTTATCACCCCAACAGTTTAACAGGTAATGCCACCTTCCTGCATTTTGTACCAACTTGGCACACCTAGATAATTAAAATGTCTATGCTAGGGTTCTATTTGTAGACTATAGCTTGGCACTTAATGTTGTTAATCCAACTGATCATCAAACTTGTTGACTTAGAAATGAATGCCACCCTCTGCAATTGAATTTTTGTTTTCATAACTGGCAGACCCATGCATGTGTAGTTTGGTAGTATCAGTTCATCCACACTGATTACAACCACAAACATTGCACCAGGTAGTGTGTTGAGATGCCTTCTGCATACACCGTCTTCATCTATGACTGTGTGGTCAGACGCAGTATTACTTCCATTGTCCATTTTGCTTGTGATGCTACAATTGTCTGATTACTAACAATCATTACACGGTTTACAGGAAGTATTTTGCTGTTGGACACAGTGATGTTTCTAAAGAGTGTTTTATAATGACAACCACTTCTCCAGAGTCAAGGACATGACAGACCATTGACATTCCAAAAGTCACTTCTTAGCGTAAATGGTGTGCTCCAGTTCACAATTTTGTTTTATTACCTCTGTTTAGGTCCAAAATGTCAACATTTAAATCCAGACATGCTGAATTTGTGTTTTAAAGCCTGGGACTTCAGCCAGTGACTTTGAACTTTGAGAAGCAGCAGTGAACACTGATGCAGTGAGAGATGGAATGTGTCACCAGCTGTTTGGAATTGAAGCTCTGCATTTGTCAATGGTGTACTCTCCAGGGTAACATCACAGTGGAATTGAAAAGATGGTGATGAACACTTGTTGGATGGGAGAAAGGCTATGTTCATGTGACACTGAAAATAAGAAAAATAGAAGCTCTTCCGTGGAAAATTTCTCGAAACAGCCTATCCAAGAGGTACCACCCAGTGTGACAATTTGGGGTTAACTCAAGTTCAGCAAGTGGTGATGTAACGTTGATCACTCACCTCATTTCAATAAATCTACTCTCTCTATATATAAAATCCTAAGCCTAAAAGTGCAACAATTTTATGTGACTTTTTGTGTCATGTTTTTTGTCACGCTTTAAATCGGGCTTATTTTAAAACCTACGTACACTGTGTGCACAATTATTAGGCAAGTGAGTATTTTGACCATATCATCATTTTTAATGCATATATTCCAACTCCAAGCTGTATTAACTTGAATGCTTATTGGATTTAAGCACGTCAGGTGATGTGTATTTGTGTAATGAGGGAGGGTGTGGCCTAAGGAGATCAACACCCTATATCAAGGTGTGCAGAATTATTAGGCAGCTAGTTTTCCTCAGGCAAAATGGGCCAAAAAAGAGATTTAACTGACTCTGAAATGTCAAAAATTGTAAAAAGTCTTTCAGAGGGATGCAGCACTTTTGGAATTGCTAAGATATTGGTGTGTGATCACAGAACCATCAAACATTTTGTTGCAAATAGTCAACAGGGTCGCAAGAAACGTGTTGAGAACAAAAGATGCAAATTAGCTGCCAAAGATTTGAGAAGAATCAAACGTGAAGCTACCAGGAACACATTATCCTCCAGTACTTTCATATTCCAGAGCTGCAACCTACCTGGAGTGCCCAGAAGTACAAGGTGTTCAGTGCTCAAAGACATGGCCAAGGTAAGGAGGGCTGAAACCCAACCACCACTGAACAAGAAACATAAGTTGAAACGTCAAAACTGGGCCAAGAAATATCTGAAGACAGATTTTTTTCAAAGGTTTTATGGACCGATGAGATGAGAGTGACTCTTGATGGACCAGATGGATGGACCTGTGGATCAGTAATGGGCACAGAGCTCCACTCCAACGTGGAGGTGGGGTACTGGTATGAGCTGGTATTTTTAAAGATGAGCTAGTTGGACCTTTTTGCATTGAAGATGAAATCAAAATCAACTCCCAAACCTACTGCCAGTTTTTCGAAGACACTTTCTTCAAACAGTGATACAGGAAAAAGACCATGAGTTTTATGCAGGCCAATGCTCCATCACTTGCATCGAAGTTCTCCACTGCGTGGCCAGCCAGTAAAGGCCTTAAAGATGAAGGAATAATGACATGGCCCCCCTTCCTCATCTGACCTAAACCCTATCGAGAACTTGTGGGCACTTCTTAAACGCTAGATTTACGGGGGAGAAAAACAATACACCTCTCTGAAGAGTGTCTGGGAGGCTGTAGTCACTGCTCCACAAAAAGCTGATCGTCAACAGATCAAGAAACTGACAGACTCCATGAGTGGAAAGGCTTATGACTGTTATTGGAAAAAACGGTGGCTATATTGGTCATTGATTGATTGATTTATTTTTTTTGAAATGTCAGAGATGTTTATTTGTAAATTTTGAGGTGTTTGTTTATTATTCTCACTATAACAGATGAAAATAAACAAGTGAGATGGGAAAATTTTCATTTTTCCTTTAGTTGCATAATAAATCTGCACACTAATAGTTGCCTAATAATTGTGCGCACATATGTATTCCCCTGGTGATGTTCACACTCACATTTCCGTTGTGAAACATTCAGGTTTCAGGTTTATTAACATTTTGGATTGACTGATAGCACTGTGTTTGTTCCATATTAAAATTAATCCTCAAAAATACAACTTGCCTAATAATTCTGCACTCCCTGTATATACAGTATGTTTGGTATAATTCTTTTCAGAATTTATCGAACTTTAATGTGATGTTGTTAGAATTTCAGATTCCGTTTTTAAATTATAAACTAAAAATATCAAGAACTCGCGTCCCACGAGACAAGACTTTGTGCCAAAAGATTTAACCACACCCGGGGCCGGAAATAAAACACAAAGAGTAGGACAGCTGCTTTACTGGCTTTTAAATGTTCGAAGCACCGTGTGAGATGCAGATCATGTGGCCCAGCAGCTGATCGAGCAAAGAGGAGTTTAAAAAAAAAACTATTTCTTTCCCATTCTTTCACTGTGGTTTCGGAGGAGCAACCGTATCTCCTTGGGGTGCGTTCATCCCCCCACTTCACAACGCGAGCAGCAGAGATCCGAAGTGGCTGGCGAGTGAAGCAAGCACAGGGGATCCCCCTAGTAAAACAATAAATGCTCTCAATTAAAAGTTGCATTTGGTGGATGTGTTTCCTTTTGAGCAATATGATATATCTTTAAAACATTTCCTTTGCTTTTTGTTCAACATAAAACACATGAATGACATTTTAAAGACCACTGCAACAGAGGGCAACAACCTCCCCCAAACCAAGGAAAGGGTCACTGACTTAAGAAAGCAAGAATTGCCATTATTGCTGAGCTAATGTGGGTGTGAAAGATTTTGGCTATGATCAAGAGGTTCAGTAATCTCTTTATTTTCTGAGATATTTGATGAAAGATTAGATGTGTCCGTCTATGCTCTCTACTTTCTAATATGTGCATAGACAGTTAACACGCTGGGGTCTAATTTTAATGATTGTGTAACGTCCTGTGATGGCATGTGCTCCGCTCAAGACCACAAAATTATTAGCACTCAACTTCTTCTTCAAAACATAAAAAAAAAACATAGAAAGGCAAAGAGTACTACTAAAGATCTCAGCTCTCCTCCACAATCGGTTTTCTCCCTTCCCTGTTGTGGTAAATGATACAGGGCTGTTATGACTTGCACAGTAAGATTCAGGGGCAGTTCTTATCTTCTGGTCATAAAGCTACCCAGCAGATGCCAGTAGCCTTATACGTGGGGGAGTAGTCAAGTTGAATGTGTGCCTGCTTCAAATGAACGATGAGCCACATCATAGTGAGAGTATCTGGACTCAACTAGGAAACCTCTGGGATAGAGGTCTGATATTGAGAGGGTGTTACAAACCACCCTCTGCAGACAGTACTTGTAAGGTGCATGTTTTTAATGAAATTACAAAGTAAGTTTAGCAGGGATTACTATGGCAGTCGGATACTTTAATTCCCCAAACAGTAATTGGGCTGACCTTATAAACCAAGGCGTACATGAAAAGGATTTCATAGTTGTAATCCATGATTGCTTTTTAACACAACCATGTTTAAGACACCAACAAGAGGAGAATCCTTTCTAGATTTACTGTTTTGTTAAAAGTAGGATAGAATTCAGTGGTAGAGATGACCAAACCTTTAGGATGTAGTCACTATAATAAAATACATTTGACAGTGTTTTGACAGAGTGCATATTAAAAACTAAAACTATTACATTTTAATTTAGTTGTGCAAATTTTGCCAGATGCATCAAAGCTTAAAAAAGATAATCTGAGACCGACTCTTTAAGGGATAAGTTTGGTATTTTTCAAGTCAAACTTATTTCTTTACACACATGCTATATATGCATTTTCCACCTGAAATTGTGTCATAAACTTAAGCATTTTCTATACATTTTAAAAAATATCTTGCTTGCACTGGCATTTTGTAATGGAGGATATGGGGCACAGAGCACCACCAGAAAGTAAAAGCCTAAAAACGTCCACTGTGAAGTGGCAAAAGATTCCATGCAATAAAACCTGCCATCTGTGATTCTGATGCATCTTTGGGACATCAAAAGCCATCTGGAAATAATCTTTTTTTGTAATATTCCTGGTTCGATTTTCCTTGAGGTAAGGATGCGTTTTCGACTTGCTTTTGTGATAGCAGAGGAATTTGTGGGAGGAGTTCTGCCATAAATAAGGAAGTAAATCAACATGACACCAAGCATGTGACAGGAAAGGTTTATTGTGATTTGGCTCTTCGAGAGGAAGGATGCTTTGGTTACTGCAGAAGAAGACAGCTAGTATTCTTTTATAAAGGCTGACTCTCATAATATTGGTGTTTTTTTTGTTTGAAAATGGCATGTATAAGCTATTTTACAATGTGTGTGTAATCTCAAGATGCAGACTAGTACCCTATAACTTTCTTTGTTTGAAAAATAGGAATATTCAGTAAGTTTTTAAAGCTATTCTGTTGGTGTTCCATGTCCCATAAACTTTATGATAAAACACCTGGGTCCTCATGCATAACGTCGTGCGTAGAATTCGCACTATAACATGACATAAGCACAAAAGCCGAAATGTGCTTATGCACAGAAAAATCTAGATGCAGGAATCTGTGCATACTCCAACTTCCACGTTCTTCCACTCCATAAATCCCGGTCAGTGTGAAAAGTAACGCTCGTGCACGCACCTTCTGTCCCACCCCCAACTCCTCCCAGAATTATACCTCTATGAATATGAAAATCAATATAAATAGACCTTAAGCTCAGCGTTCTGTGAAAAGACAATGGGAAAAGCAAGAGGGAAAATGGAAGAATTTCAGCGAATACCAAGTGGAGGCAAAGGAAAAACATACTATTTGTTGGTTTAAACAGTGGAATAATCAACAATAGGAAGCTGATCTCCTGACATAGTCGCACAATGCCCAAAATAAAAAAGAAGTTGTCAGATATCAAAGTCGCCGTGAAAAGGTGAGTTGTAGCCCACTGTCTGAGTGTCATATGAAAGCTTATTAAGGCACAGAGAAAAAAAACGCACACAGTAGGAAAAAAGCACGAAATATCAACTTCAATCTCGAAATTTCCATTTTAATCACGTAGTTTATTTTGTCATTAAAGTAGAACATCTTAAACTTCATCTTAAAATCGTTTAATTAATCAGTTTCTCAAATCCCATCATAATTAAAGTAGCACGTTAAATGCTTTGTTTTGTATTTGATCTTCTATGTGCCTATGTGTGTGAATCACTACTTGCTTCTTAAACTGGCTCTCTTCCTCCAACTGGACACAGAATCCATTACATTTGTGATATTACAGCTCTCTGAATAATTAAAATACTGAGATGTATACGTGATATCTTTTTCATTATGATAGGAGTTAAAGCATGTTATTAAACAGGGGAACATGGTGCGTAATTGTGTGTGACCTTCGATGAAATTATTGTAGCAGTACTGTATCTTTCAAATGTACTAAGCATTGTCTCGTCTTTCAGGTCAGTGGAGAGAGTAACCCTATCTTTCGATAGCTGAACAACAACAACAACATTTATTTATATAGCACATTTTCATACAAACAGTAGCTCAAAGTGCTTTACATATTAAAGAATAGAAAAATGAAAGACACAATTATAAAACAAAATAAATCAACATTAATTAACATCAAATAAGAGTAAGGTTCAATGGCCAGGGGGGACAGAAAAAATCCATCTCCAATTCTTGTCCTTACTTTTCTTTCTCCATATACCCAGTCACCACACAATCAGCTCTGTAATAGACGTTAAGCCATCTGTAAGCTTACAAAGACGATTCTTGAAAACTTTTAAGAAGCATTGAAATATCTTTGTGGTACATGTTTAATTATTCTATCCATCTATCCTTCCAGTGTTGCGTCAGCCCCAGTAAGAATACAGCACAAGGTAGGATCAATCCGTGAACTAGCTAGTGCTGCGGTACCGTGTCCTCACATGTTTAATTATTAACAATACAGATTATTTAAATTAAGTTAAAGTTTTATCTATATAATATAATCAACATATTTTGCTGCATTTCATCTTAAAAATGATGTTGTCATCATATGTAAATACACGCTTTATAAAGTGGCTCAGGTTGTGCAATATTATAACTGTAGTGCAAGTTTACAGTGGGGTGATTGGACTTATAAGTACAAACAGTTCTACAAGGAGCAGTTGATGCACTGATTGAGTGCGTTTATAGTTCTTGGGATAAAACTGTTTCTGAACCGCGAGGTCCGTACGGGAAAGGCTCTGAAGTGTTTGCCATATGAGAATCAGTTCAATAGACAGCATGGCTGAGGCAGTATGTGCTTGATGCTGTATACCGATAATCTCTTTCCAATCCCCTGCTGTAGAGCTGTGATTCACACTCAGATTCAGTGATATAAATACTCTGAGTGGTGCAGTGAGAGTAATATGGAAAAAGACAATCTGCTGTGACAACCCCTAATGGGAGCAGCTGAAAGAAGAAAAAAAAGGTGCAGTGAGAGTAATATGGAAAAAGATGATCCACCTAACGGGAGTAGCTTAAAGAAGAAGAAGGTGAAGTGAGAGTAACAAAGCTAAAAGCAGCTATGGTATTTGTAATACTTTGGCTATTCCCTGGATCATTATATTGTTACCGGTTAATTACAATCAGAAGCCTTAAACTAATAAACAATATGCATTTGATGATTATGATGAGGTGATTGTACTAATAAGTACAAACAGTTCTACAAGGAGCACTTGATGGATTGATTGAGTGTGTTTAAAGTTCTTGGGATGAAACTGTTTCTGAACCGCGAGGTCCATACAGGAAAGGCTCTGACGCGTTTTGCAGTGGCTGAGGCAGCGTGTGCCTGATGCTGTATACCGATAATTCTCTTTCCAATCAGCTGCTGCTGTGATTCACACTCAGATACAGTGATATAAATACTCCGAGTGGTGCAGTGAGAGTAATATGGAAGAAGATGATCTGCTCTGGCAACCCTTAACGGGAGCAGCTGAAAGAAGAAAAAGAAGGTGCAGTGAGAGTAACAACACTAAAGCAGTTATGGTATTTAAAATACTATGGCTATTCCCTGGACCATTATATTGTTACAAGTTAATTACAATCAGATGCATTATACTAATAAACAATATGCAACTAATTTCAGTGTATTTATAAAGCCGCGTCAGGAAAATAAAGGATAACCACACAGGAACAGTAGCACTGCTTTGACGCTGGGTGCCGCCAGTCTGCAAAACCGAGCAAAGAATTTGCGTACGACAAGGTATGAGGTACCGTGAAAAAGTGCGTGGCTTTACGCCAAGTGTAGGTTTTATACATCGCGATTTGAATGTGGAAACATTCTTACACAACATTTCTGTGCGTATGCATCATTTATGCATGAGGCCCCAGGACGGGCAAGGTATTTTTTTTTTTTTATTTCTTGAAAACACTTAACTTTAGGACACAATTTCACATGGTCAATGCATATGTATGTACCATGTTTGTGAAGAAATAACTTCATTTGAAAAATACTGAACTTTTCCTTTCAGTGTGGTGATGGTTAAAGAGCAGTGGCACAGATTTAAAAGCATGGCATTATAGCACATTGTGTATTGTGAAATTCATAAGTAGTAAAAATTAAAGAGAACTCCACAGAAAATAAGTAAAGAGCTAAAGAAAAAAAAAGTATATAAGGTGAATAAGACAACATACCCCAACGCTAATTACAGGGTGCATGACACTTATAGTTGAAAAAGATATTAGGAAAGCTAAAAGACAATTAGAGAGAAATATTATAGTAGTACTAGCAGAGGCAGCCTTAGGGGTGTGCGGGGCCTAGGGCTGACCAACCCCACGCGGGGCCAGTTACGTCAATCACCGTTACCGGTATGTGTGGACTGTATAAACTTGCATGTCAATTTAATAAATATAATGTTAACATACACCGGATTTTCTCATTACAGTATTCAGCAAAATTTTTGCAAGATAGCACATGGTCTTTATCAGAATATAACTTGACAAATCCGGGAAACGCAGACCTCAAAAGCAGGGCCCCCTTAGGCACGAGGCCTGGGGTGGTTGACCCACTTGCCACCCCTAAACACCACTCTTGAGTACTAGGGTGTTGTACCGTGTTACCTTCGGGTCTGAGTTATCTTGAAAGGCTGCATATTGTAATCATTCTAGTAAGCCAATAAAAGGTATAATTTTCCTTAACTTCTCACTATAGGGAAATATTATGAAAAATGCAAAAGATGATAAAAAGAAATTTTTTCAGTATTTTAATACAAAAGGAACGGTGTAGGGAGAACTGAAGTGTATCGGCCACTATAAGAGAAAGTTAAAATATACATACCATGAAGAAGCTGATAACCTCCCAGCAGTTAGAGGGACTGCCAAGGATCTATTTAGTGCTTTTGGAAACTAAAGGCAGAAATACTGCTTAGACTGAAAAGACTGAACATGAACACAAGACCAGATACCATTTTTCCTAGAGTGCTTATGGAGGTTAGTGAGTACAAGTACAGTATAAACTCTTCATGCATATTTTAAAAAATCGCTGCACACTAGAAAAGTTTGTAAAACCTGGAAGTTAACAAATGTTGTTCCATTATGTAGAAAAGGTGACTGGAAAGATTCAACCAACTACAGGCCCAAAAGTTTAACATGCATCACGTGCCAATTAATGGAAGCAAATATTAAGGAAAAGACTCAGCATCACATGGCAAGAACAGAAGTGTTAATGAGCGCTGCGCATGGCTTCAGACAGGGAGATTGCATTTCACTAATATACTGTTATTCTAGTAGGACATAATCCATATAATTAGAGAGGCACATGTGGTATTATTTATGATAGCTTTTGATAAGGATTCATATAAGAAGTTAATGATTAACATAAGACAGAGGAGACCATTCAGTCCATCAAGCCTGTTTGTTTAGCTAATTGCTAAACTGGCCCAATATCTCATCCATATTTATCTTAAGAGGTTGTCAAGGTTTGTGCTTCAACTACATCTCAGTAGTTTGTTCCTACAACTCTTTGAGTAAAGATATGCTCCCTGCCTTCAGTTTTAATTGCACCTTTTCTTAATTTCCATTGAATGAGTATGTAATTCACCCTTAATCCAAAAGAATGTTGCTGGATCTACTTTATCAGTGCATTTTGAGGATTTTAAATACTTGGATTAGGTCCCCACTCAGTTGCTTGTGCTCGAGGCTACACCGGTTTAATTCTCTGAGTCTGTCAGGGTAGACAAGTTCTTAAGGCCCCTGGAATGCTGTAAGTATGGCTTGAAGTGGTGAAGTAAGAAGAAGTGGATTTTTAGGGCATAGTGTGTGGATGGGATTAAAATTGGCATAAACACCACAAGGAAAGTGTTCTGGTGAGGGGACATTTTCTGAATTAGGCAATGTTATATAATTAGTAAGCTTGTTAATTTTACACATGACGCTATATTTGTTCAAACAACAGGTGTGTAGCAAATGTAACAATTAGCCTACTCATGGACAGAATTCAGGCTTGGACAGATTTGTGGCAAGTGAATTTTAATGTAAGCACATATAAGGTAAGACACATAGGAAACGAAAGTGTTAGCTCTAAATAAATGAAGAGAGGTCTGGAACTTGAAGGTACACCATATGAGATG
Source organism: Polypterus senegalus (assembly GCF_016835505.1). Lineage (NCBI taxonomy): Eukaryota > Metazoa > Chordata > Cladistia > Polypteriformes > Polypteridae > Polypterus > Polypterus senegalus. Next base: position 34,539,941 of record NC_053161.1, on the reverse strand, counting down.
ATCTTTGGAGTCGTAGTGGACTCGTCACTACCTACATCCAGACAGTGTTCAGAAGAAATGAAGAAGGCTTAACAGGATGTCAGGTTAAATACTGTATGCATGGAGTACAGGTCAAAGAAGGTTATGTTCAAGTGCTGTGTTCCGATTTGGGCTCCATATTACAAAAAGGATGTAGCAGTGCTAAAGAAAGTCAAGCGGAGAGAAACTAGACTCATTCAAGGACTGAGAGGTATGAGTTATGAGGAAGCAAGGCAGGCAGTGCACCTTTTTAGTTTAACTGAACAGAGGTTGAGAGGTGACATGATTGTGAAGAGAATTAGTACAATGGATCTGTTACATTACAATTAATTCTTCAACAGGAACAAAGGGACACTGTTAGAAACCTGAAACATTACAAAATACTCCTTAACACAGAGAGCTATAGGCAAATGAAATAAGTTACCAAATGGTGTGCTAGAATGTAGGAGTTTATGCACCTTAAGGGTTATACTTCACGCGACGCGACACATGCTGCAGCGAACGCTCCTGCTACGCAAGCGTTTTACTGTTTATACTTGCACACATACTTTACGTAAATCTGGAGGAATCCAGCAGGTGGCAGTGCGAGTTATTATCACTTTGAGAACAAGTTCGGCTTCTTTGTGTTGTGATTTGCCTGGAACACCCATTAAATTCCAATGATACCTTACCACAATATCTCTGAAAAGCATGTTTAATGATTAAATTCATCAATCCAGGGATGTGTCTATTCCAGCAAGCATTGGGCACGAGGAAGAAACAGTCCCTGGACGGGGCCTCAGCTCATCGCAAGGTGAATGAATACAAGCACACTCATACATTGGAGTCATTTTAGCGGCACTAAATCCCCAAATCTGCATCTCTTTGGAAGGAAACCGGAGCACAGTGTGGAATCCAAGCTGGGAATACCAGTGACGTGATTCCCTACGAGACAGCAATGCTACCGCTCCGCCACCATGTCACCCCCATGTGTGTAATTGTTAACAGTATTCATTATTTAAACGAAATTAATGATTTATCTGAAAAATGTAACATACATAATTTAATGCATTTCATTATGCAAGTGAAATCAAGTATAAATCTAAAGATTCAAAATTTGCAGAGAGTTGGAATATCATACATTTAATGTGTTCTGTGTGGTGATTTATTGCTGCTTGCCGCTGCTGTCAGGTCCAAGAAGTTCATAACGATTAAAAACTGGGATGACGTTTACAACCGTCTGCTTTAATGATAAAGTAAACTACAAGGTTAAAGTGGACATTTCGAGATTAAAGCCGAAATTTCCACTTTAATCACAAAATACCCGTTTTCACCGTGTCCTTAATTTTTTTTCTCTGTGGCTCAAATACAGCACTGTACATTATGTTGCTGTTGTGAAGTTGCAAAAAAAAGACAGCACAGAAGACGGTATGTGAGAATTTTAAAATGTATTGTGTCATTACGATCGGGAATATGTGACGCTTGAATATAAAAGCACCACGAATGCATCTGTATGTCGGCATTTTGTTTCACCACTTCGAACCATTCATCAAACATCGAAGCACGCACATCAATCCTGTAGGATCCGCAAAGCTTTCTGTCACATGTAGATAGCAAACAGAGACTCTGACGTCACATTAAAACTTTTAGCACACTGCGCCACCCCCCGACTTTTTGCTGGTACTGCAACTCACGCACGCGTCGCATTAATTTCTGAGGACCTGCTAAGAGGATGCGTGAAATGAATGCTGCATACGTGTTCTGAGCATGAAGTATAAACCGGCCCTAACAGGTGACTTGGTGTTTGGACTGACTGCATGAAATGGCAGCAGCTTTGAGGAGAAATGGAATCAGGAGATGATATTAGATCAATAATGTCAGGTAAAGTGTCAGAACCAAAGCGTAGATAGATAGATGCATACATATATACACACACACACACAATATGGCCTGAACACACACCAGAAAATTAAATGAAAGTAAACTTAATAAGAAAGAAACGTTCTGACTTGGCTGTCACAGTCCCAGTGAAGCATTATGCAGATGTATTGCTGTTTGGTATAAAGACGCCCCAGCAGCGTTTCTTCACACATTTTTGTTGAATAATTTGTTGGCTGAAAGTCGTCATTGTTAGTGTGTCAGAGACAGGATGTGAAGCATTGTTCATAATGGCACTCAGTTTTGTTTTAATTCTTTCCTGTTCTACTACCTCTAGGGGGTTCAGAGTTAAGCAATCAGTGCACCAGATGTGTTTCAAGAATCATAGTTATGAAACGGTGCATGAAAGTTTGGTACCCAAAAAATACTGTAAAAAGAAACACATAATATTCATAACCAGAAATTCCAAAACAATGAAGAAGAAGGCAAAGGTCTTTGGGAGATTCCAGTCAGGTCAGTGCATGATGCAGCCTTTATAGTGCAGACCTGGATATTTTATTCACCACACACTTCTGATTGACCTTCCCTAGCATTAGCAGCAATCATCCAGAAACTCATCTCAAAATGGCTGCACATATAAGAAAACCAAAACCAAAATGGTGCCACAGGAGAACACTATTTATTTCCGACATTCTTAAAAATTTATCAAGCACCAAACTAAATGTGACCATAGGATTCCTGGATGACTAAAACACCTATAATTGTTGGAGATTCAAGGAGAATTTGTAAAAAATAATCTTAACACAAAAAGCCTGATTTATTTTCTAGAAAATAGTATTTGTAGGCAAATAGGATTGGCGAGCCTTGAGACGCCTTCTCTCCTTAAAATAGTTTTGTGACATCATAATCACTTTGACACCTGAATGAATGTATTTTTAATATTTATCTGCAGTATACATTCTGGGTTTTGTATTAAATGTATGCTTTTGGAGTCTACACATTGATCCCAGCATTATCTGTGTGGCGTCTGTGTCTTCTCTGCATGTTTTGCTTGTTTTTCTCCAGGTTTTCATATTCTTGGCTTGCTGAACCTAAGCTGTGTGGCGGCGTGGAGGAGTGTGCACCGTCCAGGGTTGGCACCTGCCTTGCACTGTAAACGTCTGGGACAGCCTCTAGAGCTTTATGATCTTGGATTGGAAAGCATAGGATTCGAAAATGAATAACTGAATAAGCTATAGTCCAGAACTGCACATTTTTACACAAATAATATATGAAGCAAGCTTCTTTTTTGAGCAGGGACAGGGTTTAATGAGTGATTGATTCATTCATTTACTAACTGATTACAAGTAAACTATTTTGGTAAAATTGTCAGTTTGTGACTAATTCAAGTGTATGCTCTTTACTAGTTACACTAAACAAATCTTTTATGAGAATGAGACATCATCTCATCCTTCATAAAAAAAAAAAATGCTTGAATGAGGACATGAGGACGGCCTGCAGGTTACCCAATTCATCCAGTGCATCAAGGGTGAGATTTGTATCTGTGATGTCTGAGCTGCAAGTTCAGCTCTGTCAGCATACCTGAGCAATAATAAAACTTGAATTCTATGAAACAAACACATAAATAAGTAAAATTCTCTGTGCTGCTTACAACACTTATGGGACTCACTCAGTGCAATTCGAGGCAGCATTAATATTTCCATTTGATGTCATATTGGAATATTCAAAGGCCAGATACTGAAGTCTAAGTGTCAGTAAAGATAGACATATGATACATCAAACTAGTAGGCGATAACATTTTCTTTAAACAAACAGCTGCAGGAAAAAAAAATCCTCCTAATTTATTGACACCAAATTATTAACAAAAAGGCACAAGCCAGCATTTTTGTAAAAAGTGAATATCTTTATCCAACTGAATAACCCTCCAAGTTGGCACTCCAGAACTTTCTAATATTTTTTTTTTTCCCTGACTAACAACTTCTGGACATGTATTTATATATTTTTATATCTCATTTATGCTGTTTTATATAATAGCAGATTTCTAGAGTGAGGTCGCAGGGTGGCACACTGCTCAACATTGCCACCGGATTCTAATTTTGACCTGGGCATTGCGACTTTTTCCCCTGTCCATGTAGATTTCTGTCCATTCCTTATAGTTTTTCACCCCCATCCAAAATTACACAAATGTTAAGTTAGCTGGAAACTATAAACTGGCACAGTATGGAGGATGTACGCATGAGTGGGCCCCATAACAGACTGGTGCCACATTCAGAATTCCTTCCGGTCTTGTGTTTAGTGCTGCTGGGACAGGCACCACGTCACCACAACTCTGAACATAATTACAGAACAGTCAGTACTTTATTAAATCAGGCAGTCGAAACTCCTGATGAGTCAAAGTATCCAAAGGGTTACCAAGTGAGTCCAAAACAGATACTGCGAACGGGATTCAGGCCAACATGAGACACTACTGAAAATGGTACTTAGAATTCTTGGATATTCTGTGGCGTCGGTTTATAACAGTTAAGAGTGCTTCATTTACATCATCAGTCTGTCCAGGGTAAATAGTTCTGCTAATCTTGCTAAAATCCAGAGTATGACCATTGTGCTAAGACTTAAGATTTTAACTTAAAATAAATCTTTCTTAATGTACTGTAGAACATACCTCCTTTATCTTTACCGTCCTTTTCATGTCTAATGTGGTGGCCAGTCACCAGACTAACATTTTTAACTTTTTTCATGCCAATTTGCTAACCTTTGGTGCCCTTTATAAATATGGTTCAGGACGTCTCCCTCTGTGTGGGAATCCTGACTTTCCAGACATATTTAGTCCTTGGTCTGCAGTCTGTAAGGCCTTTTCCATACAACTCCAAAACAGCCCTTTTTGGCTATCACTTAAAGATGCAGTCAACCTTCATCTTATAGGAAGAATCGTATCTCCATCTTAATCGGTTACAGTTGAGGTAATTTGACGTGTGGTATCTGTGCAAGCTTTAGAAAATCAGCATTTGGTTCATTATTCTAATTTAGCTTTTTTAAGTTTTGGTAAGTACATGTCTAAATTACTTCAGTTGTGATTGTGAAGGTGTATCTATGCCATCTTCGCTCAACACTAATTTGTTGACCATGACCGCTACTGTGTCTGCAGAAATCTGTTCACTTCTCTTTGGAGCTGACGTTATCTGAAATTTTAATCTATTTAACCTGAATCTGAACACCAGGGTTGAGAAAATGGTTATCTTCTCAAATTATTGGTCAGAGGCAGTCTGCTAAACTTTAGTATTTAAGAGACCCCCACCAAAGAACATTTTGAAAGCTGCATTTCCGTAAAGGTAGTGTTTTAGTTTAATATTACTCTACTTTCTCCTTTTGTATTCTTTATTGTGTAGCCTTTGTCAGAATGCCTCAAATCTCATAGATTTACCACTGTTATACTTCTTCCCAACTTCCCTTCTTCATCTGTAAGTTCATGCAATTACATAAAGTAAAAGACAAGCAGGAGTTAAGTTACACTTTAAATAATGTACAAGAGACGTTCAAAAAGTTTCCACACTTTATTAAGAATTTCAAAAACAAATTACGCATTTTTTCTACATAATCACTTTCCTTTGCAATGCAATTTTTCCAGCATCATGCCAACTTTTTAATGCCATCAGCAAAAAATGTTTTTGGTCGAGCGTGGTTTGCACTGCTGCTTTCACATCCAGATTCTTTCTTCATTCCTCATGGTCGTGGCTGTAGCTGGACATCCAGAGCACTCTGCATCCATCACACTAGCAAGAGAGTGAACTTTATCCCCATACTGAGCACACATACGGAGATGAATTTTTGCTCCCAGCACACCTTCTGCCCAAAAAAAGCATATGATAGAATGCTGCTCCTTTTTGGTCAAATTTATATGTTTCGCAGCCATCTTCACCACAGGGTGACAACTCTGATACTTAACTGCAATGGCAGCCAGTCACATGACACTCTCTGACATGACCAATCACTACTCCTCCCGCCTTCACAGCTTCCAACAAAAATATAAAAGTGTGGAAACTTTTTGAAGTTTCGTATTATTGATAATATTCAAAAATAATAACAATAAGCAAAGTACATTTGAATATTGGCAATCATACAACCTGACAAATGCTGATGTGTAGTTTCAGGCGGCACACAGACTTGTAATTACTTAAAATGTCTCTAGTTAAGGCATCATTTTTAGTCAGCTTTCCTCAGAACAGGTCGCATGCCTGTCTCAATATGGCTGCCAAGATGTGCTTCTCTGTGTGGTCTTCTTTTCAGTCCATGGTGTGTGAGATGCTCCTTCATCATGATGGTGTTAGAGAAATAAGGAGGGTTAAAGCAACTGAATTTATACATTCTTTGTCCAAATCCTTACACCAATAGAGCGTCATGCTACAGAATGGCCTCTCATTCAAACCAATACCAAACAGCCATACTCCAGACCAATGGGGGCACACCTTTCATACCTGCCCCCAAAACCATTTGTCAAGTGAAGCTTGCCAGCTAGGTTATTTGGCTTTCTTGTGGGGGCTGATTGAAAGAGGCCTGCAGAGAATAACTTGCCAAACTGGTTTTCAGAAATTCCCCTGACCCTGTCATAAAATTCCTCATACAGTTCTAAAGACTTGTGGGGTTGTGGTCTTAAACATCAAACCATTGCTGTTCTTATCAGTGATCTAACACTAATATTGCATTGTTTTGTCTAAGTTACAAATAAAGACATACAAAATATTTATCAACTTACATCCAAAATTTCACACCACAACAGGCAAAAAACAGTTTGGAATACTAAGAGATGCAAAAACCTTGGATTTAAAGGAGAAGACAGAGACTTGGTCAAAGGACAGGCAAAGGTCTAATATAAGAAGTCAAAAATAAACTAAAACACAGTCCGAAAATGAAAAGTTAAAACACAAAGCAGTATCTCAGAACCAAAACTAGAATATGGAAGTCCTTAACCAAAAGACCATTTGAGCAATATGATCTGAAGGTTGTTAGATCTATCTCAAAGCTCAGGCAGCATTGTTACCACACTGTCACCTAAAATAACATGTACTGTAAGTGACAATGTCACATGTAGTACAATTTGATTTTTATTTAATTTTTTTCATTATATTTTATGCTTTTCTGGACTGTTTTTCAGCCATTTGGAGTTTTTAAGCATGTAGAAAATCAGTTTGACAATCATATTTTCCTAAATCAGGAAACCATCTAAATGTTTAAGAACACCATCTCTGTGTTTTGTTACAGGTAGTGGTTATTCCCTGGTTTATGTGTGCTTTCCTTTTCATTGTTGTTTTTGATATTTTTGATATTTTCCTGTGCTTTCTGTTAATGTTGTTAAGATTTATGTATTATGAAGAGTGCATTCATAGTGAGTATCTTCTAGTTTCTAGATTTATTTTGCTTCTGTCATTGGTTTTCAGCTCTTAGACTTCATATTGGGGCTTAATTGCTCTGGACAGCCTTTTTTGGCAAACTTTTTGCCTGTCTTTCCTATTTTTGTTTTTTCTGCTTATTTCAGACAAGCTGTGTTTTTTAGTTTCACCCAGGAAGTTTCCTAAGGCAACAGGTTTTGGTTATAGTGCTGTCAGTTTATCGAATCAAATGTACTAAAAGGACTCCATAAGTAATTTAGAGGTTTTCTGTACTCAATATTTTTTTTTTTCCAGGACCTTACTCCTAAACATACTTCATACAATTACGTATGAGTAAAACATGTCTGCCGTAAGTCAATTCCTGGTTTTCCAAGTGACCTACTTTGGGTTATGTTCATGGCCATTGCAAAACACAATTTTACAGGAAAATGTATTGTTTTTAATTGAAGCAGGTTATTAATATGATTAATGGGAATTTTAGATATAAATATAATTTCTCCTGTATGATAGATCTGATTGCAACGCTTTGATCTGTAGGCTTCTACCTTTACAAAGTTTTGGAGGGTTTAGAGAAAAAGCAATACAGGTCAAATCCCATTGTGGTGTGAAATTTCGTATATAAGTTGATAAATATTTTGTATGTCTTTATTTGTAAGTCAGACAAAGTAAATGTCAGTTTAGTGTTACAGGGTTTCATTGATGAGAACAACAGGGCTCCCCAGAGTCTTTAGGACTGACTTAAGAAAGTATGACTGTGTTTCTCCTATTTTAGCTTCTTTACACTGGCTGCCTGTTAGTTTTCGAATTGATTTTAAAATCTTATTGCTAGTTTTGAAATCTTTACATGGGCTTGCTCCTGCCTATTTATCTGAATTGTGTGTTTTACACCAGCCTTCCAGAGTGCTTAGATCTTCTGGTCAGTTGTCTCTTGCTGTCCCTTGTACCAAGTGTAAAACCAAGGGGGACAGGGCTTTTGCAGCTGCTGCTCCTTGCTTGTGGAACTCTTTACCTCATCTCATAAAGGATTCGTCTACAAATGAACTGTTTAAAACAAGATTCAAGACTCATTTCTATTCACTTGCTTTCCATAACCTTCAGTAATAATGATGGTTTCCTCATTGTGATTATGTAACATTACTTCTATTTATTATTCATTTTATTTATGTTCATATATTTTATTTCGATTTATGTTATTTGCTTGTTTTCCTTTATTCTGTTATTGTAAAGCACCTTGGCCACAGCATTCCTATGTTGTTTTAAATGTATTATCTAAATAAACTAGCAAAAAACCCGTGCTTCGCAGCGGAGAAGTAGTGTGTTAAAGAAGTTATGAAAAAGAAAAGGAAACATTTTAAAAATAACGTAACATGATTGTCAATGTAATTGTTTTGTCACTGTTATGAGTGTTGCTGTCATCAAGGATTTGACTATCATTATTTCTTTCAATCAGGTTCGTATTTGGAGGATGTGTTGTATTCAAGTTATATTCCATGTTTGTCAACCGTTCTTAAAAGTTTCTCTCTCACTTTCGCTGAGTTTGTGCCAAATTCTATTCTATCCCTGACCATCTCATCTTTGCAAGAGCACAGTCCTTCACCAGCAATTTTAACTCCATTACAAAGTGATCAAAAGTCTCATTTATACCCTGCGTCTTCTCATTAAACTTGTATCTCGCGAATATCTTGTGCGATCTCGCAATGTCCACGGCTTTATTTAATGTTAGCTCAGACCCGGCACCTAAAAGTTTCTCTTGAGTTTGTGCCAAACACTATTCTATCCCTGACCATCTCATCTTCGTTTGCACAGTCTTCCTTTAGCTGGACGTTGACTTTTTCCACCGTGTGCTTTGTTTCCACAATAGCTGCACTTATGAATATGCTTGTATGCGTCACACACTTCATATTCTTTTGCTGCCTTCTCAATTATGTAATGCATTTTTTTTTCAGCACTCTTTGGAGCTCTTGCTTGTTGTCTGTGTACTGCGTTCACAGTCAGTTCACGTGAGCTGCTCAGAGTACATGCATCGAAGGTTCTCTGCTGTGCTTGTGCTATCTTGTGCAATCTTGCAATGTCCACGGCTTTATTTAATGTTAGCTCAGACACTTAGCACTTAAAAGTTTCTCTCACACTTTTGCTGAGTTTGTGCCAAACAATATTCTATCCCTGACCATCTCATCTTCGTTTGCATAAGCACAGTCCTTCACCAGCAATTTTAACTCCGTTACAAAGTGATCAAAAGTCTCGTTTATACCTTGTGTCTTCTCACTAAACTTGTATCTCACGAAAATCGTATTCGTCTTAGGCATGACAAACGCCTCATAGCGGCAGTGTGTCTATTGGATTGCTGCTGACGGACGGCCTTATATGGGCAGGCAGCCAACTACGTGGGAGGCGTGGTGATGGGTGACGCAACTCCGTCTCCCACGGCCATCGAACTGCAGTCTATTACAGTATATGGACGAAAACAGGTTTCAGTTATGACCATTACACGTAGAATTTCAAAATGAAACCTGCCCAACTTTTGTAAGTAAGCTGTAAGGAATGAGTCTGCCAAATTTCAGCCTTCTACCTACACGGAAAGTTGGAGAATTAGTGATGAGTGAGTCAGTTAGTCAGTCTGTCAGTCAGTGAGGGCTTTGCCTTTTATTAGTATAGATTGACATTGACATGATGTGAATTTTATTGTAAGGTTGGGTTTGTTCGTCAAACCAGTTTGGCATCCCCCACAGAAAAGCCATAAAATGAACAAGCTGGCAAACTTCAGCTAAACAAATGGTATCCATTACTTGAGAGCAGGTGTGAAAAGGAAGTGTGGGGCATGGAACATCAGTCCAGCTTGGTAAGAGTGACTGTGTTTGAACTTGCAAGAGCTTATGCAGCAAGCAACTGGGGGATGAGTTGTACAGGAATTGTGCTGGTTTGAAGTATGGCTGTTTGCGATTGCTTTTGAACCAGTGGCCGTTCTCTACCACAATGCCCTATTGGCATAAGGATTTGGACCGAGAATGTTTAAATTTGGTCACTGTCTCTCTCTCTCTCACACCATGGCCATGAAGGAGCACAACTTGGCAGCACTAACTAAGCTGATTAGAAATGAAGACTTCACTAGAGACATTTCTGTAGTAAATACAAGTTTGTGTGCCACCTGAAACTACACATCTAGCATTTATAAGGTTTTATGGTTGCAGATATTCACATGTACTTTGCCTATTGTTATCAGTTTATGAAAATTATGAATAATACATTATTTAAAATTGCAGCTTAACTCCTGCTTGTCTTTTTACTCTATGTAATTGCCTGAAGTTATAGATGTAGAAGGGATGGTGGGAAGAAGCTATAAAGTACAATATATTATAAACAGTGGTGAGTGTATGGGATATGAGGCATTCTGATAAAGTCTACACAATAAAGATTAAAAAAGAAGTACAGTAATTGAACACAGTACCAAGACAAAACATCATGATAAATGAATTTTGTTTTAATGAAATGTAAATTTCAGTATAACAGACTTTTTTGGACCAAAAATTACCAATGAAAATAAAAATACTATGTAAAAATTTTTTATTCCTTGTCTTCACATACCAAGCTGAGTCTCAGGAACCCTGCAACAGGCTGAATCAAAGAAACAGACAGTGTGTGGCGACTCAGGCAGTCTCAGAGAGAGTGTAGGCGTGACATCATACCCAATGCATACCTAGCATCCATGTTGCTAGTTGTGTTGTGTGCGGATACTGTACTGTTCAAGTTTCATAGTGGTTTTCACAGTTTTCTTTGAGACGGACAGAAAAAGTGAGAAACGGCATCAGCGTACACTGAGAGAAAAATAAATAACAGTTGTTTACTCAATAAAGAAAAATGATGTGGCGAAAGCATTCGAAATTGCACCTTCAACGTTGTGAACAATTTTGAAGGATCGAAAAGAAATTGAAGACAAATTTAAAGATCAGGTGTTGGGACCTGAATGAAAAAAAAAATTTAGAAGCATGTTTGCATTTCTATAAAAAAAGTTACATACAACATCTCCTTTTCATTCTGTATTTTCATACCTATATTTCTATTTAAAAAAAAGTCTTGCTTTAGTTCCCATCTTCAGATTAGAAGAACACCAGCGGCTCAAAATTGCCACTGTGGTAGATATGGTCTGAACTGTTATGTGGCACATGTAATGTAATGTATCTGATGTTTTAAGCATTGCTACAGAAATAAGTGAAAAGAAATACTATAGTGAACTATGTACAGTGGACATCCCCTCTCTCTTCTGGCCTCAGGAGACCCCTTTATTTTTACTTGTGAGAAAGCAACACTTAACCTTTGGAGGCCTAAGGAGTAAAGTGACAGCATGCTTTGATATTTTATCAACTTTACAAACATTGATTCACAATTGTTCTGTGTTTTTGTACTTGGTGTGGAGCCGACCCAGACACAGACAGGCGGACATGTTGTTAATCACCACCACACGTATTTATTTCCAATAATATTTACAATTTACCGTCACTAAGACTCAGTCCGTGCACAAATACCCCAACACACACAGTCCTGGCCACAAAATGCCTTTCTTCAGGCCGCCTCCACACTCTCCTCTGCCTCGTCCTGCTTCCACCCGACTCCAGCCCTGAATGAAGGGAGACGGCCCCTTTTATACATGACCCGGATGAGCTCCAGGTGTTTCCGATACTGCCCCGTTGGCCACGCCCCAGTGTGGCGGAAGTGCCGACTGTTCTCCCGGCAGCTCATTGGGTCTCCTCCTTAATCTTTCCCCCAGTACTTCCTGATGTGGCGGAAGTGCTGAGGTAACAGGTCCCCAAAGCATTGGGGCACCTCCTGGCGGTGACCACGGGCCCCTACAGAGTGGGGCATCCATGCCCTCAACCCGTGGCCCCCAAAGCAACCAGGAAGGTGGCCCCCACATGATCCAGGGTGGGCGCAGACCCACATCCGGTCCATCACGGCGTGCCGGCCGGGTCGTTGCCCCGGCATCCCTGAAATTGGCTACAATAATATGTAAAATGTAAGGTGGTCAGACATATTAGAAAGTATTAAAATGCTCTTAAATAAAGGAAAATGACAATTGGTGGTTCTCAACACTGAAAGATAACCTGAGGTAAACACTAATCATACATTTGGACAAACATTTTTTGCTCCTTAAATCTGTTTCTCAAAGAGTTTTGCTTATAAATATATAATATATACATTTTAGCAATTTATCTCAGACATAGCCAAAATGATAAAAAGAAGGCACAGTACCTATAGCTTAATCTGAATTACCCTCATCAATATGCATGATCACCCTTTCACACCTGAGTTAAGGAGGCAGCCACCTGTTAACGCCCCCAAACAAAGGGCCGTCAAAGACCTTTCATGTCAAAGAAAGGATAAAAAAATCCATGAGGTCACTGAGTTCACACAATGATCAATACACAGTGCCCCATTGCATACCTGTACTAGCCTTTATGTCAGACCAAAGAGAAGACAAAGCGCAAAGAAAATCTTAGGAAGTGTTGCTGTTCTATTTAGACAACATAGGGAAAGTAAGTTGGACATTTATATTTGCAGATAATATATCTGTGCCACTCCTCGAAGCAGTTTCTCTCCACAGTCTGGCAGAGTGGCACATCACAGGCTCTGCACTTCCATGGAGTGACATTTCTTTTTCCCCTGCTTTGAAACTGGCAACTTGTTCTGCAGCCTTGGGTGTTTTTCAGTCATTCGTCACTTTCAGTATTGTGGCAGTTGCCTCAGGAACATGACTGGTGCTCCTGCTGTAATAGGATCCAATTTTTTCCACACCACATAGTTGGCACATTACCACAATAATAAAGTCCTGTGTGAGGAACTTTAAGATTTGGATACGACTGCCGATTCTAATGTGTTGTGGAAGACCTTCTGTGACAAGACCCTGAAGTTGCTGAGGGTTATGTTGGTGTTACCGGTGTTCCCACAAGGCGGTGTTTGATCTCGCAGTGCACCCTGGATATCATTGAGAGGAGTCGCAGCGCACGGCTCAATGGCAACTCTGGTCTGTACCGGGAACTGAGAAGGATGACTGTGAGGGCAGATAAAGAAGCGTTTGTTAGAGGAATCTGTGAGCAAGTGACATACCATCTGTGGTCTAGCGACCCATGTCCTGCTTACAGAGGAATCAAAGCATTACACACATCTGAATTATTTGTTGATTTTTGCAAAGCGTTCGACTCAGTTGATCGAGCTGCCCTGTGGATCATCCTGAGGGTTGACGGGATCCCCTCGAAGGTTGCTGGATATCATGGCTGGCCTGTACACTGGTACTATGAGTGCTGTGCAGAGTGGTGGCAGGACCTCTGCGTTTTTCCCAGTTGATTCTGAGGTTAATCGGGGGTGTGTTCTTGCTCCTACTCTGTTCAATGCTTGTATGGACTGGGTGTCGGGCAAAGTCGTGGGGTCCAGCGGCTGTGGGGCATCTGTTGGTAAAGAAATAGTCACTGATCTTGACTTTGCTGATGATGATGTGACCTTCGGGAGGCTCTGATCAGGGCTCATGAGAGAGTGAGGAGTCTGAGTGTCTGTGCTTCCGAGTGTTCTGGATAAAAACCAAGATCCAGGCCTTTAATGACCTCTTGGGCAAGGCCATCAGCAGTTTGTCTGTTTGTGGAGAGAGTGTTGACCTTGTTGAGAGGTTTGCTTATCTTGGCAGTGACATTCATGTCTCTGGTGACTCTTCTTATGAAGTCAGCAGACGGATTGGGAGAGCATGGGTGGGTCATAAGGTCGCTGGAAAGGGGTGTGTGGCGCTCCCGATATCTATGCAAAAGGACAAAGGTCCAAGTCTTTAGAGTCCTGGTGCTTCCTGTCTTGCTATATGGTTGCGAGACATGGACGCTATCCAGTGACCTGAGATGAAGACTGGACTGCTTTTGTACTGTGTCTTTCTGGAAAATCCTTGGGTATCATTGTTTTGATTTTGTGTCAAATGAGCGGTTGCTCATGGAGTCCCGAATGAGGCGCATTACCTGCATTGTGAGGGAGTGTTAGTTACGGCACTACGGCCATGTGGCACGTTTCCCCAAGGGTGATCCGGCTCATAAGATCCTCATTTTTGGGGCACCTGAGTGGCTGGAACAAGCCAAGGGGTCACCCACGTAACACCTGGCTGCGACAGATAGAGGGTCATTTCCGGAGGGTGAGACTGGACTGCGTGTCTGCCTGGGGGGTTGCAAACTGGGATCCTGAGTTGTTTCACCGTGTAGTGGGTGCGGCAACACACTGTACCAGTGCATGCTCCTCAACTTGACTTGACTTGGCTCCTTGCCCTCTATGCTGGTGATCTCTCAGTGCAGAATGAAGGCATTGGCTTTAGCACTGTTCAAGAATTATTAAAAATGTCTGTGTAAATGATGAGATAGGCTGGCTTTATGTTGAATCATATGACAATCCAAGCTTATTGGGTGTGTGAGATTTACCAGCATACACATTGAAATTGAGTGTGTAGCCATTGGTTGAATCAGCCAGCACAAATATCTTTATCACCCACTTAGTTAACTTGTCCTTCATATAATGGGTCATGACTGTCCTCACTTTTGTTGCTACCAATAATGCATTTGTATGTAAAGTACCGGAAACTAATCTGCACATAAAATAGTACACTATAATACACAGACATTATGTTCCTGACATAAAAGCCACATAACATTATATACAAACACAAAACAATGAATGATGCTTAATAGAAATAGAACAGTCATCACATCATTGTATATAATGGAATGGAGACAAATCCACTCATAAAACAATATACTGTAATACACAAACATTACGTCTCTGCTATGCAAGCCACATATCGTTAATTACAAAGTAAAAGAAGTCTGTAATGCAAAACAGAATGAGACATACCTTTGGTCTGAGTTGGTTATGGATAGGGTGCTATATGAAAACTAAATTGTTGTTGTTGTTGTATGAAATGTTGCTAAAGATAAATTTTGACCAAAGAACAATCAGCAAAATGCCACAACCATATATTTTTGTATATAAAGTTTTTCTTACATTAAGACAGAAAAGGAACTTTCATTGTCATCCAACTTAATTTCAAATTCACTGATAATTTTGAAGATGAATTACTATCCAAGTCATCATCCAAGGAAAAAAATAGTTTGCGGGCCTGCTAAACATTCAGTGTTTTTCTGAATTTTGCCATGTTGTCTGTTGGAATAATATGAATACAATCTGTGGCATTGTAATGCAGGGTGCTGGGGCGCCACCTTCCACCAAATATTTTAAAAATGCTACTTAAATTAATTAGGTAATTTGAAATAATTATAAAATAATTTTGTTTATTTGCAGAACATGCCTGATGTCACAGCACATCAACATCCATAAAAAATTGGTTCTGACTTGTACTTGTTTAATTTCTGTGTGAATACCTCTATTTCCTAAGTGAAGGGTGCTGGCCATGGGAAAATCTATGTAAGTCCTTGATCTTTTGGCAAGCAGGTGAGCTTTCATTGTTTACTTTCATATTTTTCTGGGAGCACAGCTCTCTGCGTCTTGGACAGTCTCACATTTATTGGCAGTAAATTTGTATTGTATTAGGTTATTTTACTCGAATGTGATTGGATAATCGTCAATGCACTATTTCATGCTCACGTCAATGGGTCACAGTTCACACCGGTCATTAACGTAACTACAGATGAGTGAGTGCGACTTTAAGGAGATGGCAACTTCAAGTGGAACTTCAGAAATCAAAGAAAATTTAGTTATTTCTTTAATGAAACTCTCTTTCATAAATTATTCACTTGAAGAAGAAAAAAGAAGATAAAGGAGCAGCCTGACAAGAATTCAGCAGCATGCAAGTGATTGAGGACGAACTTACCAATGGGCTTTTTCTGCTCTTGTTATGACAAACAGAGTTGGCTAATTGGATGTGGTGTAAGTAATACTTTTTTTTCTTTCTGTTTGCTGATTCGAAGAGTCAAAGCATTGTGGACAACGATGGGAGTACGAGACCTAGAAAATCTTTTTGAAAGATGCAAGCAGTATGAAAGTAGTCACAGTCATCTAGAGGGGTTTTAATTCAACCAGTGTGATACGGCTCAGTGGCATGCCGTGAGAGCTACCCAAGTGTGCCATGGAAATAATAGTGCAGTGTAAATGGGTCTGAATCTGAGAGGGACAAGCTGGCATTAGAGCAGCTCTGTGATCTCAGTGTTGCAGACACAGCACT
This sequence comes from Polypterus senegalus, assembly GCF_016835505.1. Taxonomy (NCBI): domain Eukaryota; kingdom Metazoa; phylum Chordata; class Cladistia; order Polypteriformes; family Polypteridae; genus Polypterus; species Polypterus senegalus. The sequence goes on along the minus strand of NC_053161.1, from coordinate 34,523,489 downwards.
TCAACCACCAGATGCATCTCCACGCTGCTAGAATTTATCCTGGATGTGTGGTCGACAGCAAGCCTCACAGCATTGAAGGATAGTGGGCATATAAGTTGCTTCTGAGGCAGAGAACAGTGGGTAAAGGGACGAAGCAGCTGGGAGATGCCACCAAAGTGCTCACAAAGTGCCATGTCTGTGAACACTGATCTAGGAGCTGCTTTGGCTTCTCCGGTTGTCCCGGCCCTTCAGGCTGTTGAACAAGTGTATGAGCTATACCATATACAGTATGGGTTTGTGGTTAGTAAGATAGTGGTGTGCTTGGGATGTTTGGTTGCAAAAAGTGTGCCATTACAGAAAAAAAATTTGGGAAACACTGATCTAGACAATAGTAGGAGGCTACATTTTTTTTGCAGGCTTAGTGAAATTACTCAATTTAGTCAGAAAGTAATTGAGAAATTTTCATGCCTGAAAATGGGGGGTAAGTTATGTTTTAAGATATGGGGTCTGTGAATCTTACAATTTGAAATTGTTGCCAGGTGAGGTAAGACTGGCAAACGTGCATAAGCCTGGGCAGATTGGCAGCAAGGGTAGAATAAAATTAGAATGGGAATGACTCTGTGGGTGTGGTAAATAATAAATTGGAATGCAAGACTTGAGAAAAATCAGAGGACTAGTGATTGTATGATGTGGATTTATGAAATACAGTGGAAACGGCCAAGGACTGGGCACTCTATTAGCAGAGGCAGAAAAAGATTTGGAAGGGATTTATGCTATGGAGGTGTTATAAGACAGACGGAAGTGCATGTTATTGGAAGATAATGGAGATGTGTGTGCAGACATTATGGTGTGGATTTTGACAGAATAGGGAATTGGGCAAGTTGGCAGAGGATCTGGGAATTTAGAAACAGGTGTAGTATAAAATGTGGGTGGCAGATGCACTTGTTCCTTTCCACATCTATTGGGCAAATAATGGGAAGAGTAAGGGGACTGTGGATATCACAGACTGAAATTTTGGAGCACAGTAGAAATGGGAAAACTGGCGTCAGATTGCACAGCATGATGGAAAGGATATTAAACATTTTATCCTGGATTTGTCCTATGGGTCTGGTACTGGACAGGCCAAGATATGGACCACAAGAGCATGGTGAATAGATAGATAGATAGATATGAAAGGCACTACATAATAAATGTGAAAGGCACTATATAATAGGTAGATAGATGTGAAGGGCACTATATAATTGATAAGTGCTGCTTCAGTGTGTCTCCCCAAAAGTTGTGCCTTGAGTTTCACCAGACTTTCATTTTTCCACTTCAGAGGTCACTCAGCATGCCAAATGTCATCCTGTCTCTTTTTCCTGTTCAGGACACCTCCCCTTCTTCTGTGCTCTGTCCACCTTATTGGTCTATGCCACTCTTCATCTACACATCGCTGCTGCAAGCATCCTTCATTTGTATAAACTGGAAAGCCCCAAATAGCCAGATGGCACTGTTTCTCTCTGCACTCCGTCTCAGGGCTAAACTGAAAAAAGAATGTGGTTCCTTAGCATAGTTCCTTGCTACAATATTGCTACTGAAAAATATCAAATTACAAATAAAAAACAGAGGTCAGAACATTTTCTTTTTTCTATAATCTTACCAAATTTCAAATAAATCAATCAAAGCAATTTTTAAATTTTGTGAAATTTAGTTTTTCTATTATAAGGGTTGTTTTTGCCCCTAAATATTGATACATGTCAATGCCCTTTCTTAGCTAGTACCTACTGATTTAGATGTACAGTCCTGTCAAATTTCAGTTTTTTAACTAAACTAGAAATATTGTTTTTTGTTGTGAGTGAGTGAGTGAGTCACTCATTCAGTCAGTCAAATTTGCATTCATTTTGATAAATATCTGCATTTATAAAGATTTTTTTTGTATTGGACTGGTCTTTCAGTCCAGAGGTTTGGCGGTTCCCCTCTCTTGCAGGGCATTTTTTATGTTTTAAAAGCATATTGTGAACTTCAAAAGCCAGGGTCCCATTTTAGTCCTGCACTAGACGAAGCTCATTTTAGGGTCAGACTATCTGGGGTGACCATCCCTGGAGTTTCTTGTTTGCATTGTGGGTTTTTTTCCGAAGCGTTACCTTGTTTTGACCATTTTTGTGTCACATTTTCACAGCATTACCATTTTATGGCTCCATTGCTATGATGTACTTACCTGTTGTTGGGGGGTGACTTTTTGTAAGTTGCAACCTGTGACATTGTAGCTCAACAAATACAACGGTCAACACTTTATACCTCCTGGTTATCCAGGTTCGCAGATACACTTTGGCAAGTGTATGTGTGGTCAGAGTTCACGTTATGAATTCTTCAACTTTTGGGTTATGGGTTTTGAATTAGGCTTGATGACAGATTGTAGAGACTTTTATTAATTAATTTGTGCAGGCTTTTGACTAAGGTTTCATCTTGCGGTTCATTCTTATTTAAAAAAAAAAAATGCCTCATTCTCCTATCATGACAGTACAAGATGTAATGATGTGGACAATCACATGACTGACAATGGGTGTTGTTTGTCATTACAAACACTATGGCCTGGGCCAAGCAAAACAAGTGTTAAATGGTGGCGCCCACAATTAAAGCCTGTTCTGAAACTGTGTCTGGATGATGTCATCTTAATAATGATTAAAATAAATTACTCCTTGAAATAATTAAAAAAAATGAATACCCCCTGATTATTTTGTGCCCAGTGGAACCACCAAAACACACGTCACCTTTGGCTAATGACGTAAACTGTTCCAATGCCCTCTACATCAGAGAGAATGTTGGACACCAAATGAACTTGACTGTACATGAACTATGCAGAATTCATGATGACAGCATAGATTAGAAGAACAGCTACCTTGCCAGTGCCTTTGCCCCCAGGATGAGATATGTGGGCAACTATATAACTTTACAGTGTTTCTGTTGCAAGGTCCATTTTCAGCTTGGACGGACAATGAAGACTGGGAGACTATGGGACACCTCCATTTTATAGAATGTGGCAGTACTTCACCAGAGAATTAGAACACTAATCCAGCTCAGTAAGTATATGTGAAGAGCCAATATCCACTTCTCCAATATGTTGAGCCATGACGGCCACATGAAATAAAGTGCACATCTTCTGCTGAACTTTGACAGGTTAATCTGTCATATTTAATAACAGGTCTTCCAAGCCAAAAAGTTGCACATCAGCTTAAAGAATTGTGTTGTCAAATCTCAGGCTATCCTAGAAGCAGAACAAATCTGTTTCGGTTTAACAGTTAGCCTGAAGTAGTGAAACAGAAAAAGCCTGTATGAGAGTGTGTCTATCTTTTTCTTTTTCATTTCTTTTTCCTTTTTAGTAGCTGAATACAGTTTATTTCCCACACATGGAAATAATTGTATTTTATAAAGATTTTTATATTTAACATGAATTGTATGTAAATACATCATTAGTTGTGTTCAGTGTTGTTGGTAAGCTGGTGTATTAAATCACACAGGTAGATTTAATAACAGTATTTGCAAGGAATCTTAAATTATACTACAGTTAAATTAAAAACCCACTACAAAAAGATAAAAATGAGAATTATTTAAAAATGCCATTTCCTGTTAAATGATTGTTGCTTGAACGTCATTTCAGATTCCAATTGAATACTGAGATGGTATCTTCATTGGATGTCTTTACTTTGTAATGAGATGAGGTGCGTCAATGTGGCTGACTTAAACCCGAGTTGCACTTGGGTGGTTCAGTCTGCAAGAGATTGGCAATGCAAGTGCCATAGTGTTTTATTCACGCCTTTGTATTTCAAGAAGTCAAAAGTACAATTTGGATGCAAAATATATTCATATTTAAATAGGTATTTATCATTACTTACTAAGGAATGTTTTCAGTTGTGTGCAAAAATAAAGTCCATGTAATTATAAAATAAGATCACTAAAAGGCATATTTAATTTGTAACAAGCCTATTTTATCGGTAGTCATACTAAATCTTTTAGCACTGGTGATGATAAATACTTTTTCATTCATGTTGTACACTTGAATTATCAAGATTATGTACGTCAATTTCAAGATTCAATAATGTTATGAATACTTTAGTATTAATCCAATCTGGTCAGTTTTACGTACTTCTTTCCACAAACCTTATTCCCCTCATGGTATTGCTCCAAGGTTGATATTTGATGGCCTCATGAGACTTCATAGAGATTCTCATTTATGTTTCTTTTAAAAATAAACTTTGTCACAGATATTTCTTCTAGACAGTGTCACACACGTGTGCATGGGAAGCAGCTGAAGGGCTTAGGAAATACTGTTTATACATCTGCCCAGGGGGGGGCGGGGTGCACTGACGCTCTTTCTGAGTTCTCTGCAGGTCTTACCCGGAAATCCCACCAGGAGCCGCCATTTCCAGGAAGGACACATCACTTCCGGTTCCGGCCCCAAGAATGAGGTCACTTCCGGTTCCGGCCCCAAGGATGAGGTCACTTCCAGTTCCGGCCCAGAGGACGACATCATTTCCGCCCTCTGTGCTATAAAGCTCACTGCCTTTGCTTAGGCAGGCAGTTCTGTTTTGGACTCTGTTGTGTAAACAACTGTTTAAAAATGCCTCAAAGACTTTTGCAGCCGGGAAACCGTAATAAACGGGTGGCTGCCCCAAACCTTTCCACGTCTCTGGTCTCCACTTATTACAGTGGCGTAGTCGGCAGGATGGTGTCCCCGATGAACCCGGGACACGAACTATCACGGAACCAGGTGGGTGAGTACCGGGGCCGAGTTTTGGGGCGGGGAGTGCGCCAGAGGGTCAGGAAGGACGCGGTGCAGGCTCTGCTCCATGAGCATAACCGGTGGGGACCACCCATCTCGTGGAGAACGTAGGGGACCCACAGGCGTGGGCTGGCTTCTGGGGAACACACACGAGTGGCTCAGTATGCTCTCCTTGGCAGGAAAGCCGAGCTGCCCATCGGGACCAAGGTCCCAGTTAACGATGGGTTGTCCCCAGGCCGGCAGGTGAAGGAAATCATAAACTGGGAGTTTAACCCAAGCAAAGGGCTGTCAGAGCAGGCTATGGCTCTCTGGCAACAGGTGAGTGGCTACGGCCATTCGAGTTAACCCCCTTACAAATAGTGCAGCAAGTGGCCTGTTTTCTGCTGCTAAAAGACTACCCCAGGAATTTGCCCAGCCGGCCTGGGGCGAATTCCATTCTATGGACGAGCTGCTGCAGCTCTTGCAAACCCAGAGGCCGGCTGTGAAACCTGGGAGGGCAGAACAGCCGCTCTGTGGACTACCGGGAGCTATGTCCCACTAAAGCAGTCCCTTCCACGCATTCCAGAGCTTGTTCGAAGTCGCCGGGCCGTCTGGCTTGCGACCTGTCGGGAACAAGGCGGACCGTAGGGGACAATGGCGGGTTGTTTGTGTGCCCTTAGCAATCCCTGGCGGATAAACATACGGGGAGCTTCTTATTAATGGACATAAGATAACAGCGCTGTTCGATTCCGGCAGTAACGTGTCTGTCGTTGCTCGCCGCTTTATTCTACCGCAACAGTGGATTAAAAAGAAGACCAGTCTAAAATGTATACACGGAGATATCCGCATGTACAATACCGCCCGGTGTTACGTATGTCTCGGAGGAACCCTTCGACAGCTTACCGTGGCGGTGCATCCGGATCCTCCGTTTCCCGTAATCCTCGGGCGAGACTGGTCTGATAGTAACGGCGGTAGTTTAGAAAGCATTCCCCGAAAACTTATGGCCTCGTTATAGATGACAACGATTCATCTCAAGTTGCTTCCACACCGTGTAATCAGCCGACAGGGAGTGGGGCGGTAGGCCAAGAGAGTGACGAAGACACTCCCGGCCCGTCGCTGGCTTCTCCGTCATCCACTAGCGCCCCGGCAGCGAGGAGGAATCTCCGCCCCTTGAGGTCAGACCGGACCCGCTCTCTGAGTTGCACTTTCAGTTTAGAGCGACCGGCTTCTTTCAAGAGAGAACAGTGGAATGACGACTCTCTGAAACACATAAAGAATGCAGTGGTTCTCGTTAACGCCAACGCGCGCATTTGCCCATGCCACAGGGACCTCACTTTGTCGTTGATAATGATTTGTTGTATCGGGTCGCTGAACATGAGGGAAGGTCCGGAAGTTGTTGCTAATCCCGCGGACCTACCGGCGGCAGGTTTGCGAAGTTAGCACACTCCCACCTTCTTGGAGGCCATCTCGGCTCCGATAAAACATTAGAGCGAATTAAGCTCCGTTTTTCTGGCCGGGATTAATGAGGAGGTTCGCGCTTTTGCTTTCCTGTCCGGAATGTCAACTGCGGCAAATTCCTAGGAGGACCGTGCTCCTCTGGTTCCCCTTCCCCTTATTGACGTTCCCTTTGATAGGATTGGGGTTGACATAGTAGGACCCCTAGAACCCTCAGCCCGAGGATATAAATATATACTCGTCCTCGTGGATTATGCTACCCGATTCCCTGAAGCCGTTCCGTTGCGGGGGCTACCACAAAAATATTGCACGGAACTAGTAGGAGTCTTTTCGCGTAGGCATTCCTAGAGAAGTCCTGACGGACCAAGGAACGCCTTTTACCTCGGAAACGTTCAAGGAGACTGCCAAGTTACTGAAAATAAAGCATTTAAAGACCTCGTGTATCATCCTCAAACCGATGGCCTAGTGGAGAGATTTAATCAAACTCTCAAGCAAATGCTACGTAAGGTAGTCAGCAAGGATGGGAGGGATTGGGACCAACTCCTCCCCCTTGTCCTCTTTGCATATCGGAAGTTCCTCAAGCCTCTACGGGTTCTCTCCATTTGAATTACTGTACGGAAGACAACCCGGGGTTATTGGATATTTTAAAAGAGGGCTGGGAAGGGGAGGCACAGCCCTCCACTAATATTTTGGAATATATCGCCCAATTGCGCGTAGATTTGATGCAATAAGACCGATTCTAAAAGTCATATAGAGGAGGCAATCAGCACAGGCCCGCCTTTATGACCGTGGCACGACTCTCCGGGAGTTCCAACCGGGGGATCGCGTCATGGTATTGGTACCAACTTCTCACTCTAAACTGCTCGCCCATTGGCTAGGCCCCTACGAAATTAAGGAAAGGAAGGGATTGGTTGACTATTTGGTGAAACAGCCCAATCGCCGACCAGCTGAGCGAATATATCATGTAAACCTGCTGAAACCGTGGAAGGAGAGGGGTTCCGATCCCTCCTCCGGACAGCCCTGCTCTCTCTTCGCGGAAGTAAGTTCCCTTAATTTCGGCGAGCAGCTATCCCCAGGCAGAAACAAGAGCTCGAAGCAGCTATCCGCTCTGTCCCAGAGGTGGTAAGTGAAAAACCCGGTCGGACCTCTCTGATTGCGCATGACATATTGACTGACCCGGGGGTGATCGTCCGTGAGCGACCCTACAGACTCCCGGAGGCAAAGAAAGTAGAAGTGGAACTGGAAATCAAGCGAATGCTGGCACTAGGAGTAATCGAGGAAAGTAGTAGTCCCTGGTCCAGTCCCATCGCCTTGATTGCTAAGCCTGACGGCAGTTGGAGGTTTTGCAATGACTTCCGTCGGCTTAACCAAGTTTCCAGATTGATGCTTATCCCATGCCTCGCGTGGATGACCTCCTCGAGACTGGGACCAGCCAAATTCTTGACTACACTTGACATGACAAAGGGGTACTGGCAGGTTCCTTTAACGGAGTCCGCGAAGGAAAAAAACGCGTTTAGCACTCCTAGCGGACACTGGCAGTATCGTGTCCTTCCATTCGGGTTACGGGCCTGCGACTTTTCAGCGTCTGGTGGACAAAGTGCTCCGCCCCATAACTCGTTCTGTGCTGCCTATCTGGATGGCGTCATTATTCCAGCACCTGGAAGGAACACATACAGCAGGTCACAGCAGTATTACGGACACTGGGAGAGGCCGGGCTCCGAATCAACCCCAAGAAATGTTTCTTTGGATTGAGGGAAGCCAAATATTTGGGCTACCTAGTGGGTCGGGGTACTGTGAGGCCACAGTGTTCCAAGTTGCAAGCCATAATGGCCTGGCCCCGTCAAGCGGCAAGTCCAATCCTTTCTCGGTTTGGCCGGGTACTACCGCCGGTTTGTGCCTCGCTTCTCCGAGAGCGCGCCCTTGACCGATTTGACAAAGAAAAGAGCTCCTAATACGGTGGTATGGTCTGATAAAGCGGGGGCTGCATTCAGTGACTTAAAAAGGGCTCTGACTTCAGCACCTATCTTGATCTCCCCTAACTTCTCTCTCCCTTTTATCCTCCAGACGGACGCTTCGGACACAGGCTTGGGTGCCGTGTTGAGCCAAAGCGTCGACGGTGTTGAACACCCCGTTATGTACCTGAGCCGGAAACTGTTGGACAGGGAGACCAGGTACGCGGCGGTGGAGAAAGAGGCTCTGGCGATCAAATGGGCGGTAACTCAGCTGCGGTACTACCTCTTGGGTCGCGTGTTCACTCTGGTGACGGATCATGCACCTCTGAAGTGGATGGCCCTTCACAGGGAGTCGAATCCACGGGTCACGAGGTGGTTTCTTGACCTGCAGCAGTACAAGTATACGCTCGTTCATCGACAGGGGTCTCTTCATGCCAACGCCGATGCCCTCTCCCGGCCCACGACCTCTCGGTGCAGGTCGCCCGACCCGGCGGGTCTGGGCTGAGGGGAGTCTTGTCACACGCGTGTGCATGGGAAGCAGCTGAAGGGCTTAGGAAATACTGTTTATACATCTGCCCAGGGGCGGGTGCACTGACGCTCTTTCTGAGTTCTCTGCAGGTCTTACCCGGGAAATCCCACCAGGAGCCGCCATTTCCAGGAAGGACACATCACTTCCGGTTCCGGCCCCAAGAATGAGGTCACTTCCGGTTCCGGCCCCAAGGATGATGTCACTTCCAGTTCCGGCCCAGAGGACGACATCATTTCCGCCCTCTGTGCTATAAAGCTCACTGCCATTGCTTAGGCAGGCAGTTCTGTTTTGGACTCTGTTGTGTAAACAACTGTTACAATGCCTCAAAGACTTTTGCAGCCGGGAAACCGTAATAAACGGGTGGCTGCCCCAAACCTTTCCACGTCTCTGGTCTCCACTTATTACAACAGCTTTAGACAAAAAGGAGACACAAGATACAACTGAGGTAAAAAGTGTCAAAATTGAGAATGTGGTTTGAAAAACATGTTATATTTTGTGAGAACTCCTTCTAGTTATTGGACTGATGCCTTTATCTAAGGTGTCTTGCAACATCTGAGATAGGATCAGTTCCATTTCTTTTGGTACTCCAATTGGGTCACAGGTATATGAAGTGATCTGCTTGTAATGGAATAGTGTCAGTTGTGGGATTTAAGCTGACAACCTCAAGGTTTGAAGTCCAAACCACTTTGCCACACTGTCTGCCTTTTCTTCTAGAATGAGTATAATGTAATTGGAGCACGGCAATATAAATTAGAGCAACTAATAATATTCAGTAGCTAGGACTACAGTTTTGTAATCATAGTAACATGTTTTATCACCAGAAACAACTGTCCATACATTTCACCAAATATTACTGAGCACATAATGCAAAAAAAAAATGTCAAGGGACTACTTGGATTATCTGAGTCCATTATGTGACTTTGCTGAGGTCTCTGCTGAAACTCAAGAGGAGATAACACCAGGTTTTTCTCAGAAGAAAAATCTGAGAAGCGTGAGACAAAGGAACATGTCCCAATTAAATTTTGTTTTGATCTAATTGTCTTCTAGAGAAACCAAAAAGATATTAAAGAGGTCTCTTTTTTGATGGTTCATTCCTATGGGCTTTTTGTTAAACTTCACTCCAACTTCTTAAAAATAGTTCCTGCTGTCTGCACAGCCCCGGGTTTGTGACGCCTACACATCGATTCTTAGTATGTGATTGTTTGTTGTTGTTTGGCAGAGACAGCTGTTGGGTTGATTTGTGATGTATGTTCACATCTTCTCGACACTTGATTCTTCACTATTAATGCACATTAAAGTCATGCATGAATGTCAGCAGTGGAGATTTCATACTTCACAAAAAAATTCAATCACTGAATGGTGATTTATTATCATTTTGTCACACTGTACAAATGACTGTGGCAGGCAATATCATTTTTCATTCAGATGTGAGGTGACAGATATTTCTTGGTCATTACAATTTACTCCATAATTTTGGTTTGACTATCATAAGCGATGATAATAGTATTTACTAGTACTCCAGCGTAATACAGAATGGGGTTACTTGTTCAATGGTGTTTCTCATGTAAAACCCATTGGAGGAAGACTGCAGACTACAAGACTGTTTAGAGCAAAAAGGTGCAGTGTGTTCATCGAAGGTGAAAAATTTAGAATGTGTCCTCCAGCCTCAGATCCTATATAGGTGATGTCACAAAAAACAAAATTAGCCAAGGCAGGGCTTTTTTACTTTTTAGAAAACCTTTCATATTTAAATGGAGTCTCATTAGAATATACAAGAGATCACGTGGGTTAGAGTAGCTGAAAATGCTTTAGGGTGGGAAGATGGTACCAAACGTAGAGTCCTACCTTGCTGCTACAGAGTTCAGGGTTTGAATTCAAGCCCACTTCATTTTAAAGGGAGTTTGCTCATTGGCCTTCAATCTGGAAATTGTGCCAGTTCAACTCCCATATTTAAACTGTAGGTTGGTAAATGCCTGAGGGAATTTGAGAAAATGTGTGTAAGTTAGCTGTACATTATATTCAAAGTCATTCCTACGCAGGACATAGTGTTGCCAGAAGAGGCTCTGGGCTTCCACAACAGTCTATTGGAATAAGAAGAGTTAGAGAATAAACTAATGAATGAGTTTTTTGTTTCAGAAAATGTTAACTTCAAATCCAAGCTAATGCTAGGTTTTGGATTATTCATTTAATTTCGTTTGACATCAATTACTTCATTAAAATGTTAACCAAAATGAATAATAAAATATATTATTCTGTTAAAAAATGTAAGATACTTCTTTTCAAAATGAGTTGATTTATTTTTAGGTGACTAATGATAGTATGAAATTAAACTGCTACATTTATTAGCAAACTATTATATTTTGAATTATGCCAGTCTAGAACAGTGTCCTGCTGAGTAAAAATTATGTTACTGCTATTAATAAATCTCTTATTGTATGCACCATCTCCATTACCTCTATTGAACTGTAAGAATACAACCGCAGTGTACGTACTTAATATTATTTATATAGTTTATACTTAAATGTTTTACCTAACTTGGTATAATCTTTGGCTACTGGTACTTAGATTTCTCTCTGGATCAATAAAGTATCTATCTATCTATCTATCTATCTATCTATCTGTCTGCCTGCCTGTCTGTCTGTCTGTTTGTCTCTCTGTTTAACAAAACTCAATCCACTCAACTGTTTATACGTGATGTTTTCCCATCAGTCCTTAAAGAGACGAATCTTTCAATGATTCTAGTCCTCAAGTCAGGTATCTTTTTCAATATGCTGTCCCATAGTCTCCATTAGGAATATTTTGACCCTTTTTTAAAGTGGGCAGAAATCTTTGTTCATTTTCATAGATGAGTGAGAGTTCTGTGTGGATTTTGTTCTCGATGATCGTCGGGTAAACCTGCACTGTGCTGGACAAGGCCATTTCTGGGAAGAACATTTTGAAAATGCTAAACACATCACTTGGCTGCAATGCTACACTCTCTAGGTGTTTTATGAATTGTGTCAACACGAATTGCAGTACACGCCTCGATGGCTATTCCACACTGTGTATTCAATTCCAATCTCTGCTGCTTGGTGGGCTGCTGTGTGCAACACGCACAAGCCAGGTAGAAAATCACCCACCTTTTCAACTCTGCCTTTGAAGATCTTAATGGTGTTTTGAACATAAACTGCAGCTATATTTGCTCTCAGCAGCTAACAGAACAAAATATCAACATGTGGCATCACAGAGTGGTGACATTCTGCATGCTTCAACAAACAAAATAAATCTGTGGCTATTGAGAACTGACAAATCCATTTTGACTGTTTAGAAAAACATTTTTGTGCTTTGAATAATTTATTTTGGTTTACAAGTGTGCACTGGGATTTTCTGAACTCTCAATGTCTACACAAAAACAGTTCAGAACTGAACACAGTCTATCGTGTGTGACAGTATGCTTCTCTTTCTATTCAGCTTCTCATTGTGTTTAACAATGCCGGCCTGATAGCCTCGATCCACCTGCCTGGCTAGGCTGTATTTTCTAGAATGGCTAATTTTAATTCATTTGTTGAATGAGTCTTGCTTTCTCCATACTTCTTTATTTTCTCTTATATACAGTATGTTTCACATCATTCACCTCATTGTCCGTCCATGCTTTGTTGGATGTTGGTATGTGGAATAGAAGAAAGGGAATACAGAAAACAGCATTTCACAAGGCATGTGTACATAACCATGATTTTTTTTATCAACCATTGTAAAATGACTAAAGTCTAAGGAGTAAGAGCTGCCGTCAAAGAAAACAATGCTGAATAAAATTGTCAGAAAATAAGAAATAAGGATTTATTTGTAATTTTACATGCATAATTGAGACACTCGGACAGAACGTGAGGTATGCCTAACGTACCTGAGATTTAATCCAAGAGTTTTTATAGGTTTTTTCCAATTCACCTCATACAATGACATGTTCATATTACAGTTCAGTTTCTTGTGGCCCTTTTTCAAAATTCTGGTGTGTTATTAAACATTGAACTTCATGCAGCTGTCTGTCCTTAATAGCTATAGCTTCTTATCTATTGCCATTTCAAAGGTCAGTGCTGCCCCTTCTTATTCTGCTTAACAGAGAATCTGAACAGATTTAACAGAAATCATTTAGCAAAGATATGAAATCATACTTTTCAACACAGCATAAAGACACAAAATGTGATTAAAGTGATTCAGTTAAAAGTATGGGCATTACTTAAAGATTACAGAAGAACATTTTGATGTGAACCTCTGCTGTCCAATGAATTTGCATGTGCAACAACCTTATTATAGCCTGGAACATTCTCACACTTATTTCCAGGACACTAACACTTTTGAGAGTGAATCAACATGGACCACTATGGGAAAGAATTCTTTAAAACACCCTTTATGGAGTTGTCATTATACTATAGACATGTCATTATGAGAGGAACAGAGGACTGTATAATATAGTCAAGAGTTAATTTATTATGCTATACAGAAGTGGTCTGCCATTCATCAGGATTGCTGGGAAATCCTGTTAAACCCACAGTGGGCAAACATATTTTCATTGATGGAAATAAATTAAGTTCCTTTAATTTTTTATTTTCATTTTTTCTGAAAAGAAAGCTGAAAAAATGTTAACAATGTTGATGATGTACCTTTTCAAAAATTCTTCAGTATTTAAATCGTTCACACATTGTTCAAGCACTTATCCTTATCGATGGTACGCTTTTGAGGTTTCATTTTCATTAAGCAGCTAAGGGTGATGGGAGATGTAATTAAAACACAGATAATGCAAACTTTTTTGCTTGTTTTTCTATTACAATAAATAAGATCATGCATCTATAAAACAGGAAATACATCTCTTTTTTTACTAGACAGCTTATAAACTGTAATGTCGCACTTCAAGCCTTTTTCCAGAGCGGCTGACATCTGCCTGTTGAAATTTATTTGAGAGGGTCAATTTATTTTTAGATGTCATCAAATTCTAAATGCAATAAATTTGTTTGTGCAGTGACAGGGATTTATCACACCAGTGGAGAAGTACTATGTAGCAGCTGTTATCAGATTGTCATTTTAAAAGGAAAATGTTTTTATTTGATGAAAATATAATTTCTATTAACTGATACAGAGGCAGAAGAAAATGTCATGACCAGGCACGATCTTATAAAAGTAGATGAAGCACACACCTTATTGTAAAGGTCTTTATGCACATATTAATAGTGTTGACATTTCACTGTTTTTCTAAATGTTCAAACAATGGTAAAGGATACAAAAAACATAATAAAATGACTGTTCAAGCTTTGCTGATACAATTTCTACTTCTCTCACAGTAATACAATGAACACTGGGTGTGAGGCTAAATTTACAACGTGCATATTCATGGGCGGAGTGGTGGCTCTGAGGCTAGGGATCTGCACTGGCAATCAGAAGGTTGCCGGTTCGAATCCAGTAAATGCCAAAAGTGACTCTACTCCATCGGGTCCCTGAGCAAGGCCCTTCGCCTACAATCGTTCTGTCCTGGGTATGATGTTAATCTGCGTCTATAAGGGTTGGTGGCAGAATTGGCTCTCCAGCCACCATAAAAAACTTCCACTCCATCTGAACTAGTGTGGTGCTGAGGTGTCACCCATTGCATGGCCGAAATCGAGTCCTAATCTAGGATCCTGAGTTGGTTTGCTGTGTGGTGGTTGCGGTGGGTCTCACTCTATATTCATGCACTGTTCAGTATACAGATACACGTAACTTAAATGTTAAAACAGAAACATAAAAAAATGACTGGTCAAGCTTTGCCTGTACAGTTCCTCCTATTAACAAAAACCATATGAAAAGGCCGATCAAACACTCACATTAACACATTACCAAAATGAATTCAAAACATTTCAAAACAACAACTGTACAGAAAAGATCATATTACCATTACTGTCACATACAAACAAAAAAAAAAGTTATTTAGTTAATTCTACAATGCAGAGAATAACAGTGTGTTTACCTCCTCTCAGAGTAGCACAATGGACACTGGGAGAGGTTCACACTGATGACGTAACAACACAATAAACAGAGTAGGGAAATATAACAGGAACACAACAGGAAAACACAACACAATTAATATTACCAGGATTTGGTAAAGTTCCAAATAACTAAACTTATATTTTAGACACCTGCCACGACAGCAACAGCCTGGCAACACCACATCACAAGCAGCAAACAATGGTGGCACCCATAATAAAAACAAACTTGCATTGCAGGAAGACATATTTCAAAATCTAAATCAAAAAATGATCTGACCATTTAATTCCTTGTTTTAAAGCAAGGCATCCCTGAAACATAAACATTCCCCTTGACAACAGTAAAGTGATCATTTGCAGACAAATCAATGAGGAATAGGAAGTGTTTTGAAGCAAAGAAGAAGCCCCAATAAAATAAAATAATATTATAATATAATATATAATAAAAGATATGTTAGCTTGTTATTATTACTGAATACTACAACAAATTAGTTAACATTCCAAATAAATCAAATTACCTAAAATAAAAATTAGGTAACAAATGTAATATTAATATGGTGACAGAAATAGCAATAATATATACTATTGCTCCGTGTAAGAAAGGTCAGAGCCGACTATACTTCCTCAGAAGGTTGGCGTCCTTCAACATCTGCAATAAGATGCTGCAGATGTTCTATCATAGTGCCCTCTTCTACGTGGTGGTATGCTCGGTAAGCAGCATAAAGAAGAGGGACGCCTCATGCCTGGACAAACTGGTGAGGAAGGCAGGCTCTATTGTAGGCATTGTGCTGGACAGTTTAGACATCCGTTGCAGTTTGACGGGCGCTGAGCAGGCTCCTGTCAATCATGGAGAATCCACTGCATCCACTAAACAGTGTCATCTCCAGACAGAGGAGCAACTTCAGTGACAGACTGCTGGCACTGTACTGCTCCACTGACAGACTGAGGAGATCGTTCCTCCCCCACACTATACGACTCTTCAATTAAAAACATTAACACTACACAAGATTATAGACTGTTATACCTGCCTCGCACTCTCCACCTTGCATTTTTTAACTTGAACTGTGCTTTTATTGCTCTTTAATTAATATTGTTTTTATCAGTATGCTGCTGCTGGAGTAAGTGAATTTCCCCATAGGATCTATCTATCTATCTATCTATCTATCTATCTATCTATCTATCTATCTATCTATCTATCTATCTATCTTTAAAATAGTACAGTATTAGCATTTTGCTAATTTTGGTACTGAAAAATTGTATCAAATTTTTAAGCACCTTCTGCACAGTAGTTAATTTTTGTGATCAAAATTATAAGGGGAATTTTTGTACCGATCCAACATTAATCTGTAGTGAGTAGAAGCAAGAGTGACTTGAAAAAATGAATTTGAAATTTACAGACCAGGAAAGGAGGGTTACAAAAAAAATAGTTGAACAAAAAGGAAAAGGTCTACACTAGGAAGTCAAAAGATTGATCATCACAGTTTAGTTCATGAAGTAACATAAAACAAAGCAAGATGTCACTATTACCTGAAAAAGTCTTTCCCTGAATAGCTACACATGTAGAAGGATTAGTATTTTAGAATTATACACCGACGTCAGAAGTACTGTGCCACCATTTATATGATCATACTGAAAAGATGTATAGTAATAAGTCACGTGACTTACATTGTGTATGAGCGGCAACAGTTACAGAAACTACAGTAACCAGAGTAGACAAGGTTAAGGGGCAAAGTCTATCCCAGAGTATTATTCGTAAAGCAGGATCTAAACCTGGTTGGATTGCTAGTTCATAACTATAATGTGTACTGACTAGAAGGTCTACATGCTTCATGTTATGTCTGGAGTCATTGTCTTATCTGACAATGAGAGCGGTGTGGAGCCTAAAAACTAAAGTTCATACTCCAAAGGTAAATGAAACATGACAAAGAAGGAAAGAAAGAAGTCAGCATTATATGAATTACTCCATGAGTTTAGGATGACTTGCTGAGAGGATGCTAGTATGCCACTATCCTAGTAAATTGTGATGCATATCTACAGTATGTGAAAGTAACCTGATCTGAAATAGAGTGCAGGATGTATTGAAATTTATTATGTAGTACTAAGGTGGAGAAAACTATTCTGATAACATGGATAGGGAATCCTTAACATTACTTCAAATAGACAATAGCTTTACCCTTCTTGCCCTTTCAAATCTGTGAATGCTGTCCTCGTGTATAATATTGGCCTTAATATGAGACAAAGTGTTGCTAAGAATTAGGATTGTAGTGTAGACCAGAGACACTAGAACGTAACTCCGCTAAGACAAAAGTTGGTCTTGGCTGCAGCACCAAGCTAGGTCATAAATGATATGTCGCTTTTTACAGGAGATATGAGAAATCTCCAGGATTTAAGCATATGGGCCAATGTTGGTACAGTAAGATTCGTTACTTTAAAACTAACTGGAAGGCTTTAATTTAACTGTAATCAACCAGTGCCGCCTTTTCATGATCTACAGAAGGTGAATGAGACTGTATTTATATCTGTGCTCTAAATTGTAACTCTCACAGCCAAAGCTGGAAGAAGAAGGAATGAAGATTTCCAAGTGCTACTACAGAAGAGCTCTGCATTCAGGGCATGAATACAATATTTTATTCTAGGTAAGAACTGATTTTTATTTTTATGGTTTTTATTTTTGGAAACTGAGAAAAAGGATGATAAGATGTAACAAATTATCTTTTTTTATAACTTTATTATGATCAAGTCAATCTGTAAAATATTTCTTAAGGATGACAGCAAATTTTCAACCTGTTCTGCTAGGCTCCAGGGGCATGGCTGTCCTGGGAGTATTCTGAATTGAAGCTGAATTCCATCCAGTACATGTAATTTTGCCTCCAATACCAGAAACACAATTTCAGATAAACTCAAGCATTCATTGTATGTTGCCAGACTTGTCTGTTGGTTTTTGAGAAGTCAGTCTGAGCTCAGATAAGAACCTAACACTGTGAGGGACATCTTGGCCGGACAGATGCAGCACTGAACATATAGGCACGTCCAAGTGTTAAGACCTGTTTGGTACAGTTAATGGTCTATGTCACCTTTGTCCAAAAGAAACTTCTTGGCTTAATGAAAGAGCACCATAATGTATGACAAATGCATTTTAAAGTTGATTTTCTATTAATTTATAGGCTTGATTTATTAAGGTACTGCAGAATCAAAGTTGAAACAGAAAAAACGGGATATCTTGAAGCCAGGAGTAGAAGAAATTAGCTACAGAGATGTTAATAACAAAACAGTGGTGGCAGAATGATTATATTTTTACCAGCTGTTTAAAGTTCCTGTAGAGGTCATTCATTCTTATGGAGCATATTATGTATTATTATCACAATTTAGAAGGAAAAGCTGCTGCGTTCGAGCTGAAATCAAACACGGCTAGAGTTCATTTTCAGCATAAGAAGTATTAATTATAGATACTGAAAACAGACTTCATTTAGGTCTGAAATGGGTAAATATTCTAGTATGTTTTTGAAGGAAGAAGTTATAGAGAAGCTATTCAGGGAAGCAAACTACATCAGAAGATATGCAGCTCTTTTAACCATACTTTACCTAATTTATAAATAATTAGATAAAAACCATTTAAGTGCATCCTGAAATTTTCTTTTAGATGTTTCACCCAAAATCAATTATCTAAAAAGATTTTTAGGACAAAATTCAACATTTATGAATAAATAAAAATCATATGTGGAAATTGAGACAGCACTGTGAAACCTCCCTGTTCTGCGTTGTAAAGAAAACACCGGAGTCTTAAGTGATAAAAGCATACTGGTCAGCCTCAAGTCAAAGTTATACTGGCCATTTGAGCTCTATAGAGCTGACTGCTGGCTAGCCTCCAAGAGCGCTGAGCGCCCCCTCCACACTAGGGAGATGCAGGTGTGACTCTCCTAGACTGCTACCACAATGGTACAAATTGGTGGGAAACAGGGGATGCGCCAGTCGTGCAGAAGATGCGACAAAAGCGACTTCAGTGGTAGTGAGAACCAGGTACCAGAACCGGGAACCGTCACTGACATTTCCTACCACTTCACAGTTGATGGCCAATGCCCACGAGGATGGCCAAAGCATAGATGTCAGGACACGATCCGAGCAGACATGAAGATCACTCATCTACAACCGAGCCATGCACTTGATCATGGAAAATACTTCTATTCATCAATCCAGTATCTAAAAAATTGTATGCTCTAATTTGCGACAATGACAGATTTTTCATTGTAGGAGCCTTAGGCCTCAGGTGAACTTGCCTTTGCAAAGTAGAGCATCTATATGGGTATAAAGATTCTTAGCTTCTGTAATATATAAACATAAGAATCAAACATCAAAAGTCAGCAATTAGATAACTATCACTTTATGCCACTGTTCTTTTGTCTGTCTTTACATGCACGATGGCCAAGTAATTGAAGTTTTGAGCTTTACACAAACAATCTGCTTCTTCATATTGCATCTCTGACGTGCTGTTCAAAAGAGGTGCAATGACAGGACAGGCAAGGTAGGCAATTGCCGGGGGTCTCCAAGAGCATCTATTTACATAGGCGCTCACTGCAACAACAAATTTACACGAATTCCCCTATCAGCATAGCATCAGTTGGAAACTTTCCAAAGGGTAGCCTCAATTTCCGTTGCAAGAGAGTCAGCATTTGTGATGAGCATTATGTTTTCAGTAACGTTAAATGTAATCAGAGCCAATTTCATACATTTTGAAGAGTATCTACATGTCTGGAAGAAAAAAATTAGATTGACTTGGTTTATTTAGACAATTTGTCTTTTTCTGATATTGCTTCAATCTCTCCAGACCCCACTGTGGTCAGTGTGTTGCCAAAATCAGCAGCACTAATTCAGCTGCAATGTAAATGGATAACAGTGAGACAGGAGTCTCAAACCAATGTCACATTATGTGGCTTTTTCTCATAGGGTATGTCAGGTTTTCGACCAAAGTCGCTGATCTCGTCACTGCCCCATGTTAAATTGCATGACTAAGAATCTTAGAGCATGTCTTACCAACCGAATTCCAGCACTGCTGTTATCACCCCTTTTTCTAACAGCCATTAGTGTGTTGCCTGATGGAGTTATGGCTGTATGAAGATATAGCTTTGGCGAGATTAACAGTAATCTCTTTTCCATTCTGTCTTAATATGTGAAGCACAAAGCATCAGAAAGATGAAGATCTCTTCTGTTTGCAAGGTTCAAATCTCATGGTTTGTTATTGCTTGTTACTACATTCTATACATTGAAATTCCAGATGCTCTCCTGCCAACACACATACACAGCCTAGCCCTCAGAAAAAAATAAACTTGGTTTGAGTTTATCCTAGTTAGTCGCAGACTACTTGGTCTCAATCATTGGGTATGTCACATTAGATGATTGATTTCACAGGAGTGCTCCACCGACCTCCTTTGACTGGCTAAGATTATGTAAATGAAAGTTACAATTGGAAAAATTGCAGAAAAGTCATCTGATGTGACATGGGCTTAAGAGGTCAAAATGTAGTCCCTCAGCAGTCCTTACATGGTTCCAGTCATTGTTGCCACTGGGGGAAGTAGTGTTCATCTTGAAGGTAGTTTAAATCTTACTTGAGATCTACCATGTGCCAGGAGTAGCATTAAGACCAAGGTCTAATTTAAATAGAGCTTAGTGTTTGAAGGGCTTTGGATCAGCACCTCTTAGTCTGAGTTCATAGTTCTCCCTTTAAAAAGAGTAGATTGCTCTCTGTTGGTGAGGTGGAACAACTGCCTCTAGTGGACAAGTTCAGAAATCTTGGGTATCTTGCTTATTGGTGATGGAAGAAGGAAACTTGTCAAGTAGATTAGAGTGGTGGTAGATCTTCTGTTGGCACTGTACTAGTCCAAGGTGGTGAAACAGGAGCTAAGTCTAAAGACAAAACTGTCAGTTTACTGGTCAAACTACATTCCTGTCCTCACCTACTATATATTTGTATATATATACTGTATATATGTATGTATGTGTGTGTGTTACCTGGCTTTACCCGTGAAATTTCCAAAGGCTTCCGTCATAGTGTTGTTAGTTAACTATGTACTATGTAACTAAGTACAGTGGAACCGAAGTAATTTCCCCCATAGGATTGTATGTAAATACAATTAATCCATTCCGGACTGTACGAGCTGTATGTAAATATTTTTTTTTACAAATATTTTGAAGCACAAAAATAGTTAATTATACCGTGTAATAGTAAACTAAATGTAAAAACATTGAATACCACTGAGAAAACCTTTGACAGAGAAAACTAACCTTGCAGTCTCTTTAAAAACAAGCCCGGTGCATTCTTTAACTGCCTTCTCCGCTCTCTCTCTCGCTCGTTCTCTCTCGCTCACTTGCTGCATAGGGTATGCACAGGGAGAGACTAAACACGTGCGGAAATCATCGGCGCATACAAACCGGAAGGGAAACTGGCTTGTTCCTCACCAGAGTGTGTGGTCATGAACAGATGCAAAAGTTTGGCGAACATTTTAGTCGTAACTCGATTTGTACGTGTCCAGAGACTTTCGTGACCCAAGGTTCCACTGTTCTTCTATGGACACAAAATTTTGCTTACTAAGGGATAATATTATTAGGTCATTAAAGCTGCTTATTCCTGAACATGCTATAATTGCCCGTGAGTAAAACATTCCTACTTCCGATGAATTTTTGATTTTCTACTGTCTGACTTTGGCTTTTGTTGATGGTCATTGTAAAGCACAATTTTACGGGAAACTGTATTGTTTTGAATTGAAACAGGTAATCAGTGGGGAAAAATGTGAATTTTGGGTATATATTATTATCATTATTCTATGTTTATGATTTTCATTTGTTTATGATATTTACTCAAAAATTTCTCATGTTTTTCACCAGTTGTATGTAATATATATTAAAAATTGCATAATGTATAAACTACCTACCCTGATTTGAGTTATTGTTTTAACACTCATAATGGTCTAATCTGAAATAAATACCAAGCCAGAAAGAGGTACTATCTTTTTAAGTAGTTATCCACATTTCAAAAATGAAAATGATTTATTTTTGTGTATCATAGGTAGAAAGATGGTCTAAATGAACTTTAATCAAACAGATGTTATAAAAATTTTATGCTGAAAAAATTAAACAACTGGAATGAGTTAATACTTGTTTGATTTTTTGTAATAAGAAAAGTTTCTCAGGTATGCATATATTTTGTGCATTATTTTTATTTTTTGCATTATGTTTTGTTTAGCAACATATTTTTTGAAAAAGGTGAAAACCTCACTTTAAAAGAAGTTTTATCAAACAGTCTGTAACAGAGGAGACACTATGATTACTTCATGATGTTCTCTGCAGTGTATACATAATTATGTATGTATGGTAAATATAGTAAAAAATGGGACAAGGAAAGTGCAAAAATGGTTTGAGTACAAGGAGTTTCTTAACCTTTATCAGATAAAAAGAAGGTACACCGTTGAAAGCAAATAAGCAGCTGTAGTGTGAGATTTCAACTTTGTTGTGATGGCCACTTGTTGTTGTTCTATTTTATAGTCTGCAAGGCAGATGGGGTGTATCAAAAGGCAGGTGGGGTCAGAACTCTTCTTCCAGGTTGATATGCAACGTTCAAACCCTTCCCCAATGTACACTAAAAATCCTTTCTCATTAGAGACATACTTTTACTGAACATCAGACAATATTTATTTTATAATGACACAGGGTGGTAGAAGAGATGGAGGAATGGATTTTGCACTCAGAAAATGTAGGTGTTAGATAGTCCATAAAAGTGCCATTGGCCATTGTGAAGCAACCACAGTCTTTGTGAGTTCTTTCCATGTACCTTTATGCTTTTCTGGCTGTTTCATCCACTTTTTTGCACATTCACTACTTCAGTTTTGACCTCACAACGCTATCCTGGGGTCAGATGTACACTATCACCGATCCAATGCTAGGATCCTAAGTGAGACACTCAACTCCAGACACCAGGTAAAAGTCCAATAATTCTTTATTCGGACTATACAGTAGTGCACAAGCACCCTCCTCTCCACATTTCTCATTAAATAAACACAATACTCTACAATAATCAATCATCCACACTTCCAGACGCGTTGCCACCCTTTCACCCAACACAGCTCATTGTCTGGGAGTTCCCACAATCCTTTTATAGTCCATGACCCAGAAGTGCTTCTGAACCCCCAGTCCATGTGACTTCTTAGCACTTCCGGGTCAGATCAAAACTCTTCTTTTTCTTCACCCGGAAGCACGTCATTCCCCTTGTCCATGTGACTTAGACGTACTTCCGGGGCGTAGGGCAAATAATATTCTTTGTTCCTCCCTGCAGCTCCATCTAGTGGCCCCTGTGGTATCCAGCAGGGTTGTGGATGAAAACTCCATTGTCCAGGATTCTCTGCTGGTCTTCAGGGCACCTCCATGCTGCAGGGAGGGCTCCATCTGGCGGCCTGGGGGTATTTGGCCGGGATGACAAGCTGGCCATAGACCACTATATATATATAAATGTATATATATATATATATATATATATATATATATATATATATATATATATATATATATAGGAGCTTGACAGGATCTGCCTGGAAGAACAGGATTGTTATATTTCTGCCAGGATTCTTCCCCGCCTGTGGCTCAAATTATTGTATTATGTTTGTTTTGTTCATTCTTAACTTTATTATTTATGATTACAGTGGTGTGAAAAACTATTTGCCCCCTTCCTGATTTCTTATTCTTTTGCATGTTTGTCACACAAAATGTTTCTGATCATCAAACACATTTAACCATTAGTCAAATATAACACAAGTAAACACAAAATGCAGTTTTTAAATGATGGGTTTTTATTATTTAGGGAGAAAAAAAATCCAAACCTACATGGCCCTGTGTGAAAAAGTAATTGCCCCCTTGTTAAAAAATAACCTAACTGTGGTGTATCACACCTGAGTTCAATTTCCGTTGCCATCCCCAGGCCTGATTACTGCCACACCTGTTTCAATCAAGAAATCACTTAAATAGGAGCTGCCTGACACAGAGAAGTAGACCAAAAGCACCTCAAAAGCTAGACATCATGCCAAGATCCAAAGAAATTCAGGAACAAATGAGAACAGAAGTAATTGAGATCTATCAGTCTGGTAAAGGTTATAAAGCCATTTCTAAAGCTTTGGGACTCCAGCGAACCACAGTGAGAGCCATTATCCACAAATGGCAAAAACATGGAACAGTGGTGAACCTTCCCAGGAGTGGCCGGCCGACCAAAATTACTCCAAGAGCGCAGAGACGACTCATCTGAGAGGTCACAAAAGACCCCAGGACAACGTCTAAAGAACTGCAGGCCTCACTTGCCTCAATTAAGGTCAGTGTTCACGACTCCACCATAAGAAAGAGACTGGGCAAAACGGCCTGCATGGCAGATTTCCAAGACGCAAACCACTGTTAAGCAAAAGGACATTAGGGCTCGTCTCAATTTTGCTAAGAAACATCTCAATGATTGCCAAGACTTTTGAGAAAATACCTTGTGGACTGATGAGACAAAAGTTGAACTTTTGGAAGGCAAATGTCCCGTTACATCTGGCGTAAAAGGAACACAGCATTTCAGAAAAAGAACATCATACCAACAGTAAAATATGGTGGTGGTAGTGTGATGGTCTGGGGTTGTTTTGCTGCTTCAGGACCTGGAAGGCTTGCTGTGATAGATGGAACCATGAATTCTAATGTCTACCAAAAAATCCTGAAGGAGAATGTCTGGCCATCTGTTCGGCAACTCAAGCTGAAGCGATCTTGGGTGCTGCAGCAGGACAATGACCCAAAACACCAGCAAATCCACCTCTGAATGGCTGAAGAAAAACAAAATGAAGACTTTGGAGTGGCCTAGTCAAAGTCCTGACCTGAATCCAATTGAGATGCTATGGCATGACCTTTAAAAGGCGGTTCATGCTAGAAAACCCTCAAATAAAGCTGAATTACAACAATTCTACAAAGATGAGTGGGCCAAAAGTCCTCCAGAGTGCTGTAAAAGACTCATTGCAAGTTATCGCAAACGCTTGATTGCAGTTATTGCTGCTAAGGGTGGCCCAACCAGTTATTAGGTTCAGGGGGCAATTACTTTTTCACACAGGGCCATGTAGGTTTGGATTTTTCTCTCTAAATAATAAAAACCATCATTTAAAAACTGCATTTTGTGTTTACTTGTGTTATATTTGACTAATGGTTAAATGTGTTTGATGATCAGAAACATTTTGTGTGACAAACATGCAAAAGAATAAGAAATCAGGAAGGGGGCAAATAGTTTTTCACACCACTGTTTATTTGTTTTTAATTTTGATGACATATGAAGGCCACCTGCTATTCACCAATAGGAACTGCCCTCCCCACAGTGTTTGTATGTATGTATGTGTGTATATACTGTTTATATATATATATAAACATATACATACAGTATATATATCCATCAGTCCATTATCCAACCTGCTATATCCTAACTACAGGGTCACGGGGTTCTGCTGGAGCCAATCCCAGCCAACACAGGGCGCAAGGCAGGAAACAAACCCTGGGCAGGGCGCCATCCCACCGCAGGGCACACACACACACATATATACACCCACACACCAAGCACACACTAGGGACAATTTAGAATCACCAATGCACCTAACCTGCATGTCTTTGGACTGTGGGAGGAAACCAGTACAGTAGAACCTCGGTTCATGACCATAATTCGTTCTAAAACTTTGGTCGTAAACCAATTTGGTCGTGAACCGAAGCAATTTCCCCCATAGGATTGCATGTAAATACATTTAATCCGTTCCAGACCATATGAACTGTATGTAAATATATATTTTTAAGTTTTTAGGCACAAATATAATTAATTAACAGACGTACACACACAGACAGCGCGCGCACACACACAGTCCCTTATGACTAAAACTATTATCAAACCTATTTGATTTAATGGAGCAAGTCGCAGACTAGTTAGAGTGAATTACTGGGTATGGTACATTAGGTGACTGCTTCTGCAATCTAAATAAAGACTATGCCTGAAAATCACTGGAAAAGTTGCATAATGTGACATAGTCTTACAGTGGTTGCCCGTAATTAGTTAGTGTGCACGTGTGTATATGCTGCAATAGAATGACCTCCTTTCCATAGTTCCACAGTTGGCTCCTGCCATGAAAATTATACTGCAGGTATAGGCTCCTGCTCCCATAACAATGTAATGGAAAGAGAAAATGAAAAATGCATAAGCTGAAAAGGAATAGCACGGTTGTGCAGTGATTACTACTATTGCTTCACATCTTCAGAGTCCTGGGCTCAGATCTCAATTCAGGTACTGCCTGTTTCAATGTTCTCCCTGTGCCTGTGTGTGTTTTCCAGTTGCAGATATTTCAGCTTCCCTCCCACTTCTCTAAGTCAGGCTGGTTTGTTTAGCTGGCAATGCCAAATCTGCACAGTGTAGGTGCCTTCCAATGAATTGGCCCGCCTTCTTAGGTTTATTCCTTACTTGCACCCATACTGCAAAGACCCTAGTGAGAAAATGTGTGGATGTGTGATGTAAATTAAGTAAACTAACATATTGCCCAATTGCTTAAAACTTGTATAACTGCTTTCTTTTTATTGTTGTCTACATAAAGTAAAGCAGATTTTCCAATTCACTATTCTGGTAAAATAAGAAGCTTAAACTTTCTATTGCACTTAATTTTAAACCTTAAAAACCAATATGAATGCTCATTATTCAATCGACTAAAGCAGGATTTTTATGTTGTATGAACAGTTTAGCTAATTTGGTGTTATACTCTATGTTTTCATTTTATTATGGCCTTCCAGTATTGTGTATAAGACTTAAGCATTTTTGACTTGCTGTTGCGAGCGACTGAACCATATAATTGTGAAGCAAATATTTCACCAAGTTGTACTTGCAGATTTTTTTTACAGTCCATTAAATGATTTCATTTCATCTCCTGATGTGGTTGAGAGAATGTTAGCATCTCGCCATTTAGCACTGTAGTTATGGCTCTCATACACCACTTAAAGCTCAAGATTTTGAAAGTGTTCCATCTTCAAGGCATTATCTACACTTTATCTGCTCCCACCCATTTGACTGTTTAGAGAAACAATAAGTAGAACAGAAATCCTCCTTAGCTACCCTCATTACAAATAGAATTAAAGCAGTTGCACTGAAGTAACTGAAGTTGGTCTGTATTTTAGACACTTAAAGAGTGTTTAAATAGTAGAGAACTTGGTTATTTGTGGTATATATGAAGAGAATATGTCATGCATAATTGTATTGCTAATATTAAGTTATAAAAACACAATTAGTTTGATAAACAATATAAAAACTGTATTGCAACACTACATTTTGTGATTCTGTGAAATTTTCCATAAATTATGTGAAGTATAAAGTCCACTATTAAGATTTTGAATTACAAAGAAGTTTTAAGACTGAAAAATATATGGGTTATTATAAGAAATAAGTGAATAAACATTGATTTGTATCAAATACATATCTATACAAAATTGAATAAATATTTTTTGGCAGGTTTCCAAATCAGACTGCATATTTTTAAATATTCATATCTGCATTAAATCTTCATTGCCTATGCAGGCATTGTTCACTCCCATTACAATTAAGATCATAGCACCACAGAATACTGTAAGTGTTTTCAGCCTGTCATCTTCCTGCATATCTCAGGACTCTTAATCCCAAACATGCTTATAAATTCCAGTGCACACAGCACCTGCTGGCTGTTTCCTTGTCATGTTCCTACATGCTCACATTATCATCCTGCACCACATTTCCACCTCCCTTTGGTATCCACTGTTGCTCTCTCTATGAATGATTGGAATTAAGTGGTTGCAGAAGCCTTGAGGCCTTGAGCCAGTGTGGAGAGATGAGAGCTTACATCAAATAAAGGTAAATGTTTCTTGCAATAAGAACCATACAGCAATATTGTTTAGGTGAATGGGTCCCAAAGTAGACAGTGACCATAAAAACATAAGCCATAAAGTCACAACATTAATTGAGCTATTACGTACCCACAAACAAAGTGAAGAGGTAGTATAAATTTATTGTCAAGCAGCAACTTTAAAAAATGTTTGGAATGGTCTTGAAAACACATGAGAAGTAAGAAGAACACACAGGAAGGATTTGAGTCAACACGCTGTAGGATTTAGTTAGTATAAAGTGTAGATATTTAAATTTATCAGAATTATCTACACTCTTCATCCTCGATGGATACCACATTACCTACTTCTGAAAAAAGTTCCTCTTACTAGAACTCTTTTCTTCATGTGTTTGGGCCAATTTTGCACCCACTGTGACTTGTACTCTTCTGTTATCTTGAGTATGTGGAACCTAATCAAAAGCTTTCTGAAAATCAAGATAAATAATATTTGATTGTATGCTTTAATAGCTTTCTCATAGAATTCCAACATATTAGTGTCTGCCCCATCTGAAACCATGCTATTTACTAATACTTCTGTGCTTGACATGTGATACTGAATCTTTTCCTTAAAATGTACTTGTATCAATTTACCTGTGATGGGTGATAAATCTACTAATCTATAATCTCTTGAATCAGCCTTGTCACCTTTTCTATATAATGGAACAACAGTCACTTCCAATCTTCATGAACATACCCAGTGTACAGTATTTTTTTAAAATATACATTTAATGTTTAAACATATACTCATAAATCTCCATAAGCACTTTAGGATAAATGTTATATGGTCCTGTTGGTTTGTTTGGTTTAAGCTTTTTATTCTAAGCGGCTCTTCTCTCTCTACAATTGCCAAATCACTAAATATTTTCTTAATAGCCCATGTACCTGTATATACATAATAACACAAAAGGACAAGAGGAAAAGTTGTGGACAACCTTTGTACCTCCATTTAAGGTCCAAAATTAATTTAGTTATTTCACTGTGACTAGTTCTCTGTTAAAATGCAAGTATAATCTTAACAAATTAATAATTACATGAGGAGTATACTGCGGTGGGTTGGCACCCTGCCCAGGATTGGTTCCTGCCTTGTGCCCTGTGTTGGCTGGGATTGGCTCCAGCAGACCCCCGTGACCCTGTGTTTGGATTCAGCGGGTTAGAAAATGGATGGATGGATGGATGATGAGTATACATAAAGACATGGATTTGTTTAAACAGACAGAAAAACAAAGAAGTTTAAAACTAATTAGTGGACCATACATGTCCTTTAATTAACTGCTCAAACTGACCACAGAGGACAACAAAAATTGCAGTCAGTAACAACCCTGGAGAAAATAAACCACTGTGGGGTCAATGATCAGTTAGAAAAGAAACATTCAGACACAGTCAGCATCCTGGAGACCTTGATCAACTCTCCACCCATCCCCTCTTGGGAAATCTATAGTAGTCTGTGCTGGGCCATCCAATGTATTTCCAGAATCTTCTCATACATTCCAAGTGAAATTAAAGAGAATACAACAGAACCTTTTAGGGCTGTAACAGTCTGAACTCAAAACTCTTCTCTAGAGCAATCTCCATGTCCTACAGTCATGTTCTTATATACCTGGTGAGGAGGAAGGGGTGGGACGTCTGAGTTGGTGCAGAAAGTGAGACAGAGATTATTATGCAATTCTTCTGAAGTTTTATGGATAAAAAGAGAGAAGGAGTCAACCACCGTGTCACCCTACCCTTTGGGTTCATTTTTCATACCTTGGTATAGTCCTGAATACATTCCCTAGGCACATGTTGCCTACATTATATACCACATTCATATTTTTGCTTATTTTTCATGATGTTTCTCCGTATATGTTTCTAGATTATGTTTTTAATTTATACTTCATTTCTTTTTCATCCTGTATTTGTAATTATTGTATTGCATACTGAGGTTTTCATTTACTTATTTGGCTAATGCCTTTATCCAAGGTGAATGACATTTTTGATACAATTAGTTACATTTATTTTTTAGTTTTCCAGTGGGAGCACAGGCAGGTCAAGTGACTTGCTTATAGTGTCAGTAGCGAGATTTGAACCGATGCTCTCAGGGTATGATGTCCAAAGCCTTAAGAGATCATAAGTGGAATCACACTTAATGAGAATAAATGGAATTGAATTGCATCTAAAACAATATGAGCTCTCCTATTTCAAGTTAGATATATCTAATTATAACGAATTTCTCACAGAATTCTGTAGTGAAGACGTTTAGAGCTTTCTGCAAAACATTCATCTTGATGTGAGGTTTGTTAGCGATTGCAGGTGCAAAATAAAAATGAAGCAATCCTGCTCAGCATTTTAAAAGAAGTGGCTTTGTTTCTTTTTAACATGTACATTTGTAGCTGTAGGTAGCAGAGTCAAATGAAACACAAATTAAATTTCATAAAGTACAATTTCAAGACTTGTTTATTTCAATATTGCAAGGTAAAAAGCAATAGTGCAGCAAGCAAAATAGCTTTTAGAGAAACTGCAAATATCCAATATTAACTTACCTACCTTATTGGTCATATCATTCTCAATTTCTAACAAATTTACCAGCATAAGATCCATTTTGATGTAATGCAATCATGTAAAAAATTGTGGCACTCACCAGCACAGTGTAACACATTACCATCACTGAATTGCAATTGGATTTAAAAAAAATGAAATGCTTGTCCATGCTACCATCTCAGATACTGTGTTATTCCTCAATAAGCTCCAGATCTCAGTGATATGATCCTGGGTAAAGGAAATTTAGACAATGCATTGAAGGATGACATAAACACACCTACCCAATCTGACCAAAGGCAATAGTTAGAAAATGTCCATGTCAAATTAAAATTAATGTTCAGGGAGCTTTGTTGACTGATATGAAAATTTGTACATTTTACATTTTTAGGTACTTTATCAAAGATTCAGTTATCACATTTTTGTTAATCAAATGTTTTTGTAACAGCAATAAAAAAAATGGTGTGTTTACATGCTGTGATATTTGGCCGGCTTGTCATCCCGGCCAATACCCCCAGGCCACCAGATGGAGCCCTCCCTGCAGTATGGAGGTGCCCCGAAGAGCAGCAGGGAATCATGGACGATGTAGTTTTTATCCTCAGCCCTGCTGGATACCTCAGGGGCCGCAAGAGGGTGCTGCAGGGAGGACCGAAGACTCATTCGTGCCCTGTGACCCGGAAGTTCGTCATAGGAAGAGCGACGGGCTTCTGGGGTGAAGAAAAGAACTTTTACCTGTGATTGAGGATCACATGGACTGGGGATTGGGAACACTTCCGGGTCAGGGAATATAAAAGGACTATGAGAGCTCCCAGACGGCGAGCTGAGCTGGGTGGAAGGGTGGCAACGTGTCTGGGAGCTGGAGGATTGGTTTATTGTATTATTGTGATTAGTTATTGTTATTATATGAGTATAGTGGAGGAGAGTGTGCTTTGTGCACTGTGGCATTTAAATAAAGTCAACTTGAGGACTTTTACCTGGTGTATGGAGTCGTGGACAGGGGTTCAAGGGAGCGAGAGCGCCCCCTATCTACCACAATACACATACAAAACAGGAAGTAGTGAATAACCCAGTTAAGATATGTTCAAGCACACCTCTAGAGTTCTGCTTTGGCAAAACGCTCCAACGTCATTAAACTGTGCAAAAAAGAGCTAAACCTCATCATTGGCTACCATGAGTCTGAAAACAATCTTGCCGTCTTTGATAATTGTCTTGTGTTTTATAAATACATCTAGTCTTTCATGTACTGTAAAGTAAATAACATCCATCAACCAGTTTACTTGCACACACTTGTGGTAATCCACCTGCGCTTAATGTTAGGCATGCGTGTGTTAGTTTTAAGAAGGGTCCCAAGAGAAAGTCAAGAGGTAAAGTTACCAGAAAAGTCACTTACTTTCCAGAGAAGGTACCACCTTGTCCAAGCGAAGCACTTCATAGGTGCGCTCGATGCCGCTAGTCTATTTAATAATAAGAATGCCTTGCCAGGGTTGAGCATGGTACATGTGCAGAACGCAACAGTGTCAGCCACTATTGGAGAAAGAGAGCGTCATGATGCAGGAGTTGTTC
Organism: Polypterus senegalus; assembly: GCF_016835505.1. Lineage (NCBI taxonomy): Eukaryota > Metazoa > Chordata > Cladistia > Polypteriformes > Polypteridae > Polypterus > Polypterus senegalus. Next base: position 34,491,849 of record NC_053161.1, on the reverse strand, counting down.
TTTGGATTCAGTCGTGTAGAGAGTGTAGTTGGTGTAGCTTATCTTTCAAAGTATACCAAATAGCGGATTGTGCCTTATTTGTATATATTTTCTTTTTGTATATAAGAATAGACATAGATATCTCCTAGTTGTAGTAGGTGGAGGTATTTATACAGTTTGGGTTTACAGTGAATTTTTTTTCTTCTTGTAAGTATTTTTGGGATTCATTGGATTTGGTTTTGTGTAATTTCTTCCTGAAAGCATTTTCTTTTATTTAGGAAGACTACTCTTTTTATGTATATGCAATTTTTGTCTTTGATTATTTTCATTTTGGGACTGGCAAAAACCATTGTAAATAATCTTTATTATTTTTGATGGGGACATTATTTTTAGTGTTTTTGTACACTATAAATAAAATCGAGTATGTTTTTTTGGAAATACCAACTTTTTGTGTCTGTGTCTCCATGTCTGACAGCTGTCAAGTCTAGTATAGTCTTGTACCAACCTTGCCACTACACGGGGTGTCACAATCCTTGACCTAAGCCATTGATGATTCGTGGTATGAACACTGGCCACAGAATCACACAATCACACTGTTTGAATCTATCTATAGCAAATAGCTTGATTAAAATTAAACTGACACTTTCTTAGTAAGTTTCTGTTACTGGATGCAGCCCACTTCTTCCTCCTTAGTTGTGCAATCGAGCCCTACTGCTGGGATGATAATAATGCAGATATTTGTACTTCAGTAAAATAAATATTGGGCTGGGTTACTCATTACTTTAAAAAGTAATCAGATTATGTAATTCACTTTTAACATGTAACCCCAATACTGCTCCCATGATTGTGCCACAGAGTTTAACATTTCAAATTCAACTCATGAACATAAATAGCAATTTCTGCAAATATTTACACAGATAATTTCAACCAGGAGCCTGAATAATGTGACTGCCCAAGCATTGCCTCAGGAAATTTATCTTGTGGATGCTTCTGCCTTCTTCTTCTTTCAGCTGCTCCCATTATGGGTCGCCACAACAGATCATCCTCTTCCATATCTTCCTACTGCATCTTGCTCTGTCACACCCATCACCAGCATGTCCTCTCTCACCACATCCATAAACCTTTGCTTAGGCTTTCCTCTTTTCCTTTTCCTTGGCAGCTCTATCCTTAGCATCCTTCTCCCAATATACCCAGCATCTCTCCTCTGCACATGTCCAAACCAACACAATCTTGCCTCTCTGAATTTGTCTCCCAACCGTCCAACTTGAGCTGACCCTCTAATTGTACTCATTTCTAATCCTGTCCATCCTCGTCACACCCAATGGAAATCTTAGCATCTTTAACTCTGCCACCTCCAGCTCTGCCTCCTGCTTTCTGGTCAGTGCCACCGTCTTCAACCCATATAACATAGCTGGTCTCACTACCATCCTGTAGACCTTCCCTTTCACTCTTGCTGATACACATCTGTCACAAATCACTCCTGATACTCTTCTCCACCCATTCCACCCTGCCTGCACTCTTTTTCACCTCTCTTACACAATCCCCATTACTCTGTACTGTTGACCCCAAGTATTTAAACTTATCCACCTTCGCCAACTCTAATCCCTTCATCCTCACCATTCCACTGACCTCCCTCTCATTCACACACATGTATTCTGTCTTGTTCCTACTGACCTTCCATCCTCTCCTCTCTAGAGCATATGTAAGAGTTGTACAGGATATGTACGAAGGAAGTGTGACAGTGGTGAGGTCTGCAGTAGGAGTGATGGATGCATTTAGGGTAGAGGTGGAATTACATCATGGATTGCCTCTGAGCACTCTCTTATTTTCAATGGTAATTGACAGGTTGACAGATTTGACAAGAGTCCCCGTGGACTATGATGTTTGCAGGTGACATTGTGATCTGTAATGAGAGTAGGGAGCAGGTTTTCTGTGGTTGCTGAAAGTCTGTGCAAAACTAACACATACACAGGCCGAGAGAGTGCAACAGACATTCAGAGACCACAAAATCTTTAACAGTAACCCGGTTAAGGGTTTACAAAGCCAAAGATTTGGTGTTTTAACATAGTGTCCCTGAGACCAATAGCTTAGTTTCTCTAATTGAAATATGCATTTACATGGCATTTTAACAACCCCGGTTCTATGAATAACTGGATTATTAAGTTTCTTTTAAAGGCAGTGCGTTAATAAAATGTACTTACATGCACTCGAAGACTACAGTAAATACTTGCTCTTTAACAGCATCTTATAATTTCATGTATTTAATAATGGAGCACAAACAGGCTTATGGTGGCTCAATAGCTTTCATACAAAGAAGGTTCCAAATCAAGTGATGTGAAAATGGAATCCATTGATATGCTGCTAATAGTTGTAGAAGGTCTGTGACTAGTTTATTTTTTAAATAACAAAAGAAATCCTCAAAAAATACTAATGACCATCACCACAAGCATTTAGTGCAGAAAATACTAATACTACAAAGTTTTTTTGGGAGTTTTTTCTTGTCTTCTTAGAGAGTCAAGGCTGGGGGGCTGTCAAGAGGAAGGGCCTGTTAAAGCCCATTGCAGCACTTCCTGTGTGATTTTGAGTTATACAAAAATAAACTGTATTGTATTGTAAAATACATTCCCCTCTTTCTCAACATTAGTGATGATACTAATACCACACCTCTCAATTAAACAAACTAAAAGCCAACTCATACCGTATGATGAATAAAATGAAATTAACAGAAGAAAAAATAATTATAAAAAAAAAATTAAGAATATTTGCATACATTCACAAAAGTGGCGACTGCTCTAAGACTACAAGGGAAGCTCCGCTTCCTCTACTATGTCAGAAAATAAAGGCTCATATACTGTATGCACTGTCGTATTTATATTGGTTTTAATAAAAGTGCGCTAGAGCGCGTTCAACTTCATGACTAGCTCGTTCAGAATCAGGTATTTATTGTAGATTGTTTGACGTGATTTTCTTGTCATACATTTCCGTGCAGCACAGCGCGTTAAACCCTCCTGAAGCCCAGCTTCAATGGAGCTCTATGGGCAAGCACAGAGGAGCTTTTTTCACTGCAGAAAAGCTGGACGGTATTGGATAAATGCACCAAAATCGTCACTTCCAGGGAAGCACAGCTTCTCTGGGAGTAAATGGAGCGGTGGGCGGGCCAGGACGCTGGGCTGCTGCATGATGATTGGAGGAGCTGTTTAAAGGGCGGAACCCCTTTTTTGATTGACAGCACGTCTTAAGTATTCATCAGCACTACAGAGATTTGAGTTCAGTCCCATGCGGATTTGCAGGTGAAGTCGTACGATAAACTGCTGCACTCTGTATTGTTTGCTGGTGATATAAACCATTTTTGTTTGTACAAATCATTCTTTAAATAATAAAAAAAACATATTATAGCGTTCTTGACTTTGCTCCTTGTTTCAGCATTGTAAAGTTAGTTCGTTCATATAATTGAAGTAGCTCGTGGAAGGGGAAACTAGCCAGCGAGCAAGCTGTGCATAATGGCAGACGGTGCTAATATTGTTGACCTGCTTTTGGCAAAACCATTTAGTAGTCTTCCTTACGAGGAAAGACTCAGAATTAAACGGCAGGGCAGACCAACGCCCGAGAATGATCTGGTGCGAAAATTAGGAAAAAATAACAGGTCTTTTCAGCTCTCCTGGTATGAAAGGTGAACTGGCTGACTGGAAGTGCTGTGACAAAGAAAATGTACTGTTGGCCATGCCTCTTGACGAAATCTTCTCAGGAAATGGGATGTGTTTGGTCAAATGTGGGTTTTGGGGATCTGGGTAATTTTGACAACACATGCAAAAGGCATGAAAAGTGCAAAGAATATGTGAGTTCATGTGCAAGGTTACGTTGTCTGGGCAGGGTCAGGGTTGAACATGCAATCAATGAAGGTCTTCGCATTCAGGTGGCAAAACATAATGAAACAGTAAAAAAAACAGGGCCTTCCTAAACCGTCTATATGATGTGACTTCCTTGCTTGGCCTTCAGGAGCTGGCATTCAGGGGGCATGATGAGAGTAGTGAATCAGCAAATAAGGGGAATTACAGGGAATTTACAGAAACATTAGCTAAATATGACTCTGTCTTGGCCACACAATTTCAGCTGTGTTTTCTGGTATGTTCCACTCAATCCAAAATGACTTGATCTCTGCTCTCGCAGCCACTGTTTCTGATCAAATAAAAGGTGAAATTCAGACTGCTCATTTTTTTTAATGGCAGGTGGATGAAGCAACTGACATATCTTGCCATGCCCAACTGTGTGTCATTGTATATGTGGATAGTGCAGGTAAAATTCAAGATTGCTTAATTGGATTTTTGGATATGTCAGGGGGTCGAGATGCTCAGTCTGTGTTTGAAGTTTTAAACGAGAACAATCAGGGCTACAGTTTTAGAGAAAAATTTGTGGCACAAACCTACGATGGGTCTGCTGTCTTTGCTTCATCTCTCAATGGCCTACAGGCCAAAGTTAAAGTAATAGCCCCTAGTGCAGTGTTTGTGCATTGCTATGCACACAGACAGAACCTGGTGTTGTCCCAGGTTGCGAAATGCTTGCCTGAGTCAAGAATATTTTTTGCATCTCTCTCTGGGTTCAGCACATTTTTTTCAAAGTCCACAAAAGGGATGTCTTTTCTTGAGTCTGCAGGGTCTTCAAGAGTGCCCAGAAACGCTCCTACTTGATGGAATTTCACATCACGGATAGTAAGCACTGTGGCAAACAATTATGATGGCCTCCTGCAGACTTTTGATAAGATTATCCAGGATGAGAGCATGGATGATGACACATTAGATGCTGCCAAAGGCTTCATAATGAAACTGGAGGATTTTGAGTTTGTGTTCATGTTGTACACATATGAACAAATATTCTCTGAGACAGATGTTGTCTTTGATATTGTCCAGCAAAGGGCTATGGATGTTCTTTACTGCAAAAAAAGAATTGGGTCTCTCCTTGCTTTTGTCAAGGAGAAGAGGTCAGAGGAGGCTTATCAAGCAGTTTATGCAAAAGCAGCAAAGCTCACATCAGACCCTCAAGATGAACCTATTAGAAAGCACCGTCTGTCACAATTACAGGATCCCCAGGACCACTACAGAAATTTGTACATGGCCATCCTAGACAATCTCATGGAGCAGATTTCTCAGCGTTTTTCAAATTTGAAAAGCATGAGCTTCTTATTAGTCAATCCAGGGAAATTTGATGAAATGAGACAAGTGTTTCCAGACACATGGAGTTGGATAGTGCAATGCCTCAGCTATACAAGCTGTTGTCATTAGTGGCAACAATTGGCGCTACATCAGCAGGTGTAGAAAGGAGCTTTTCCTGTTTAAAATGGGTCAAGTCATGCACCCGCAACATGATGGGCCAAGATTGTTTGAGCAACCTTGCTCTCCTTACCATTGAAAGGAAACTGGTTAAGTCCCTGGAAAAGACAGCCAATTGGTATGACAGGGTCACAGACCATTTTCTGCAAAAGGAACGGAGGGCAGAATTTACGTACAAATAACATAATGAATTTTATGATGAAGGCCTAATATGAGCTTCCCTGTTTCAAAAGCTAGCAGCCGCCACTGATTCACAATCAGTATTACTCCATAAAAGAAGAAAAGCACCTGAACCTAGTTCCCCATCTAGCTATTAATGTTAGGCAAACCACTGAAATTTATTAAAACTATCAAGATAACTAAATACTTGCAAAGGAACAGATTCATTGTATAACAGGTATACCAAAGTTGATGCTTATCTTAAAAATTTTAATTTTTATCTCAAAATATACAGAAGAAAAAATGTTTGCTCAGGCAGGAGCCCCACACTTTGTCAAATGCTGTACCACCAAGCAACTGTTTTAGCTTGGCACAAGCTGTTGTTCTGATGCTGGTTGGTAACGTTCGTTCTTCACCGTAATAATACCGTGCTGATAATACAGCCATCAGATAGTTTATAGAATAGTATAAATACTGTTAATTCAGTCTATGCTTTTTGAGTGGTGTGATAAAGAAGTCTATGGCACAGTGGCATTTTTAAATAATTGTGTCCCAGAAGGGCAGGCTTCAATTGTGTGCAGATCAGTCAGGTGTCTCATTTGGACCTCGGAGGAAGTGGCATATCACACCTCCACTCGATCAGGCCAATATAAGGGTAACCTACACAGTAGAGGGGACAGAGAGAGAAAAAAAAGCTAATAAAGAAAAGAACAACAGAGAAAGTGAGAGAAAATTAGAGAACAGAGGTTATGGTGAAGGAATGAAAGAGAGGGATGCTAAAGAGGGATGGAGGCAGGTGGTCATGAATGAGTCTCAGCCAGAGGAACTCGATGCTCAAGAAGGGGTGTTCTCACTGAATTACGCTGGGGATTAGGAGCGGTCTATTATGCAGTGTCTCTTGCAGATGCCCAGGGAATTGTGGCGGGAGGCATGTGTGTGGCTCGGGACGGTACTCAATGGATGCAGGAGGCATGCTGCGGGATCCGAAGTGGATAAGCCAGGAAGATGTTGGTTTTTAGAATGAAACACTGGGTATCATATTTTTATAAAAAAGACTTTCTCTTGATTTTAACCTTCTTTTGTGGGATTTATTTATTGAACTTGGATTTTTTAACCTCCACATTTTCATTGGTTTAATTGAATATTTATTTTATTTATGAGAAAAAATTTGATTCACTGCACTAATTGCATTTTATGTTTTTGGACTGGATTTATTAATAAAAACAGTGACACTTGTACACCTACCCCTCGCTGTAAGTGTGTGTCCTCATTTGCCTTGCTCATTTCAGTTCATGGTTATCAACAGTTCAGGTTCAAGAGGTTCCCAGACAGAAGAGGGGTATGAAGCTGACCCAGACCATCACAAGTGGAAAATGATTTTATGAGGTTAAAAACTCATATGGGCATACATTTAAAAACCTTTGAGTCACATTGCTGTTTCTCTTTCAGCTCAAGGACACATCAACACCAACAGGTGCAAACCATCTTCATCTGGCTCGTGTCCTTATCTGTCCCCCCGAAGTTCCCTTTCCAAGTCTTGCTCCTGCCTCTGTCATTCCTAACTGAAACTTAGAGACACCCTCTGAGCACTTCCAGACCCAGAGCCTCACTGCAGCCATGATCGCGCCAACTAGGAACATTGCTCCGTACAACCGCTGCTGAATCCTAGCTCCACCTGGCAAGAGCATGGAGCCACGACTCTCCCACTCTCCCACCACTGCCCCAATCCTGGTTCCACCCAGCGAGAGCACTCCCTGAGCACTATGGCTGCTCCTGCTCAAACCCGTCCACCTGCTTCTCTCCATGCACCACCTTTCTCACTTTCTGCCCATCTTTACTTTCTTTCCCCTTCCTTTTTTTAAATTTCTATTATTCTTTCCATCTTTTATTGCTCCTGCATCTATCTTGCACTTTTATTCACTGGGGAGGGTTGTAGGTGTGATAACTTGACTGCCGCCATGGGATGATAGCAAGACAATCAGACCTGCTGCACATGCCAAAAAGGCATTACACGGTTGGCTGATTTAGCGTTGTCACTGTCAGTGCACCACTCAGAGTATTTACCCCACTGTATCTGAGTGTGGAATCACAGCTGTACGGCAGCTGATTGTAAAGCTCTACCGCAGATTGTATCAAGAGTGGGGAGAAATATCAGGATAGAGCTTCTAGCACACGCTGCCTCAACCATGTGCACAGTCTATTTGAACTTCTCCCACTTGGCAAACGCTTCGCAGTTTCATAACAGTTTCATCCCAAGAGCTCTAAACACATTTAATCAGTCCATCAAGTGCTCCCGGTAGAACTGTTTGTACTTATAAGTACAATTACCTTACTATAAACTTGCATTACAGTTGTAATATTGCACAACCACTTATGCTTTCATATTGTATATTTTTAATTGCTTTTTTATCATATTATTATTATTGTTGTTGTTTTACCATTTACTAGAAAAATAAGTTTATGGAGGATTTGCATATTGAATCTCATTGTACCATAAAATATCAATAAAGAAATTCAATTCAATTGAGAGCACGTATTTACAGATGATGACAACTGGCTTCTAAGTCGATTTAGATTTCAAGGTGGTATCTTTGTGGAGCTCTTGATATCATTTTAAAGATGAAATGCATTAAAGTACTGTATATATATATTACATTATACAGATACATTTTAACTTCATTTAAATAATGTATTTTGTTAGTGATTAAATATGCAAGGACTCGATAGTCAGCGTTAGCAATGAGCTGGTGCTCCGTTCAGGAATTGTTCCTTCCTCACGCTGTACGCTTGCTGGGACTGGCACAACCCTGGACGGCTTGACATTTATTAACACTAGAATTACCAGAGCCTACAAAAAAACTCGTAATTCCGTCCCACCTTAAACTGCTTCTTAAATCCCTTCACACCTGTCCGCCAGCGCCCTTTGTCTTCTAAATGTGCTGATAAAGAGAAGCTTGGAGCAGCCGGCTATTCCATCCCCCCACCAATTTAGAACGTGCACGAACTTCTCTCAGCTCATGCCTTGATTGAGTATCTGGGAGTGAAGTGGAGTTTTAGAGTGGAAATAATAGATTATTTGGGACACACGCATTTCATGTCTGTTACGTTTCTACAGTAATCTGTGTCAACACATTGTTAAAACAGAAACGTTTTTTATATTCTAGTAGTAGATGACAAAATGTAGGCATAAACTATATAATGTATGAAGCTTGAAGTCCAAATAGCAAAGAAACATTTTCACAAGAATAACACAATTGTGCTTTTATTCAAAAATATAACTGCAGAAACAAAAAGCCGCCTGCCAGTCCCCGCATGTTCCTGTATGCTGTTTTTTTTGTACTCCAGGACATGCAGAGGAGAGAATGGTAAAGAGGAGTAACTTCGGCGCTATATGCAATAATCAGACACTCCCTATCTGCCCGTGTCGTTCAAACACAGGAACATACATTGGTGTAAAAGTATAACAAAAGTGCACTTTTTCCATCGCCTTTTCCTGTAAGAAGCAATGCACACACTTCTCTCTATGCTGTGGTTTCTATTACACACCTGAAAGAAAGAGACAATACATGTGAAAATATAATCGCACTAATGCAATATTATTTCAAAACGAACAGCGTCAGATCGGTTGTGAATTTATGCAGGAACTGGAAATTCTCTGATGCGGGACCTTACCCCAGGGAAGAAAGTACAGTGTCAGGTGCTCATTCAGTGTAATAGGAGCCATAGCACAGAGAGATGTGTACACTGCAACAAGTACACGTGTTGTAAATGTAGGAAGGATGGTCCTTGGGTGTGTGGGAACAGTTAATATTTGAATGTGATGATTTTATATAGCACGAAATGAAAATCAGCACTTCTTAGCATTGCACCATACAAGCTGTCGTATCAATCGCCTACTGTAACTTGCTTTCTTTTTTCTTCGGTTATACAGGTAGTTTTGAATAAAAGTGCACTTGTTTTGTTTGCGAAATGAAGTGTCTGCGTGCACTTTTCGTGGCATTACACGTGTATTTTTTGAGTATGCCCGATTGAGCAGTATAGGAAGTATTGAAAAGTATAACAAAACAACGGGCAGATGGGGAGTGTCTGATGATTGTATATAGCGCCGAAGTTACTGCTCTTTACCATTCTTTCCTCTGCATGCCCTGGAGTACAAAAGAAACAGCATACAGCAACATGCGGGGACTGGCAGGAACACTCATTAAAACTGAATAAAAAGAAAATCAAGTGACGATGAGATACCAAGAAGGCAGCTTTGCCAGCGTCTGTGTGTCAGAACCCTTTAGTGAAAACAGCCGTGTCAGATGGGGTTGTATGGATTGATTCTGAACGCGACTGAGAGAATGAAAAGTTAATTAAAAAAAAAAAAAGCTAACCTTTATAAGGATCATAAATTGCACCGGCTGTTACAGACTGAAATCAAATGTATGCTTTTATTCTAAAACAGTAAGACTAAGAGCAGTTTACTTCCCAAAACGGAGTGGCGCAGGATCAAACTCGCGACCTTTTGATTCCCAAGCGGGAAGTGATTCTATTGAACCACGGAAGCAGTTACAATAAACTGCTTTCAATGTCGCATGTTAAGGTGGCTTTTTGTTTCTGAAGTTATATTTTTGAATAAAAGCGCAATTGTGTTATTCTTGTGAAAATGTTTCTTTGCTATTTGGACTTCAAGCTTCATACATTATATAGTTTATGCCTACATTTTGTCATCTACTACTAGAATATAAAAAATGTTTCTGTTTTAACAATGTGTTGACACAGATTACTGTAGAAACGGAACAGACATGAAATGCGTGTGTTCCAAACAACGATCTATTATTTCCACTCTAAAACTCCACTTCACTCCCAGATACTCAATCAAGGCATGAGCTGAGAGAAGTTCGTGCACGTTCTAAATTGGTGGGAGGATGGAATAGCCGGCTGCTCCAAGCTTCTCTTTATCAGCACATTTAGAAGACAAAGGGCGCTGACGGAGAGGTGTGAAGGGATTTAAGAAGCAGTTTAAGGTGGGACGGAATTACGAGTTTTTTCGTAGGCTCTGGTAATTCTAGTGTTAAAGAGCTGATTGTGTGGCGATTGGTTATTTGGAGAAAGAAAAGGAAGGACAGGAACTGAGGGTTAATACGTTTGAAAGAGACAGTACTACTGCAATAAGTTATTTTATTGAGGGTCGCACATGGGCCAGTAAGTATCTTGCGGGAGCCAGGAACAATCTCTGAAAGGGGCGCCAGCTCGCCGCTACCACGGCGCCAATGTTTTATACATGCTTTAATTTCTATCATCATGAAAATCATATCAAGTATATATGTTAGTATTTAAATTGTTCAGAAAGCTGTAACATTATTGTAATGTATTCTGCGTCCTATCGGCATAAGAGAAAGCCCGTTTAAGAAGCACGTACTGAGTCACACACATAAGAGTACATAAAATACAAAACTTTTAACGTGCTACTTTAGTTACAATAGGATATGAGAAACTATTAAATTAAATGATTTTAAGATGAAGTTTATGATGTTCTACTTTAATGACAAAATAAACTATTCGATTAAAGTGGAAATGTCAACCTTTTTTTTACACTGTTTTTTTTTTTCTCTGTACCTTAATACATTTCTATATGACACTCAGGCAGTGGGCTATGACTCACCTGTTCACGGCGACTTTGATATCTGACCTCTTCTTATTTATTTCAGGAACTGTGCAACTTTCTGAACTTAAACTTTCGAGCTTCTCTGACACACTGCATCACCTGCTCAACTTCCTTTTGTTTTTTATATCACTGCTTAAACCAATAAATAGTACATTTTTCCTTGCATCTACTTCGTATTCACTGAAATTCTTCTTTTTCCCCATGCTTTTGCAATTGTCTTTTCACAGAATGCAAAACATAAAGGGGTATTTATATTGTTTTGCATATTCAAAGAGGTGTAATTCTGGAGTTGGGGTGGAGAGACAGGCGTGTGCACAACCATTACTTTTCACGCTGACCAGGATTTATGGAGCAGAAGAACATGGAAGCTGGCATATGCACAGATTTATGCATCTGGATTTTTTTGTGCGTGCGCACATTTCCGCTTTTGTCCCTATGCCAAGTTTTAGTGTGAATTTTATGCACGGTGTTATACATGAGGCCCCCAGTACGAGTTCCACATTTATCTATTTACTAGCAAAATACCCGCGCTTCGCAGCGGAGAAGTAGTGTGTTAAAGAAGGAAAGAAAAACAAAAGGAAACATTTTGAAAATAATGTAACATGATTGTCAATGTAATAGTTTTGTCACTGTTATGAGTGTTGCTGTCATATATATTGTGGACGTTGGCCCGGACACAGACAGACAGACATCGTTGTTGCACCCAACACAATGTTTATTTACAAATATTTACAAGTTCACGTGCACGACACACCCCAGTGCCTCCTGCACCGATTCCCCCAATGTCCAGGCCTCACAGTCTCTGTGCCTCTCTCCTGGCCGCCTCCAGTCCTTTCTCCAGCTCTGTCCGCTTCCACCCGACACCCGACCCGACCAGACCGATGACTGGAGGGAGGCGGCCCCTTAAATAGGAACCCGGATAGGCTCCAGCTGCTTCCTCCATTCCTCCGTAGCCACGCCCCTGTGTGACGGAAGTGCCGGCTGCGCACCCGGAAGCTGTCCGGGTGTCCCCTGTCGTCTTCCCCCCAGCACTTCCTGGTGTGGCGGAAGTGCTGGGCTCCCGGGATATTCAGGCACTGGGGCGCCGCCTGGCGGTGGCCACGGGTCCCTACAGGGCTGGGCTTCCAAGCCCATTACCCGAGGCCCCCAACATAACCAGGGCGGACGCCCCCACGCGCTCTGGAGGAGGCACAAGCCCTGCTCCGGTCCTCCGGGGCGTCCCGGCCGGGCTCCAGCCCCAGCCGGGTACCACTATATATATATATATAGCAAAATACCCGTGCTTCGCAGCGATGTCGTGTGTTAAAGAAGTTATGAAAAAGAAAAGGAAACATTTTAAAAATAATGTAACATGATTGTTAAAGTAATTGTTTTGTGTATTTTGCCAGCAGTGTCACAAAGTTGTTTTCGTCTAGCTGCATCAGAAAATGTACCACGACGTCTGACACGCCTCCTTTTTAGTGTTTTCTCACAGCTTGGATTGCTGCTGTCATAATGGGTTTGAGTCTACATATATACATATATATATACACATACATATCTTCATATCTATATACATATATATATATATCTATATACATATCTACATATACACATATATATATATATATACATACCTATCTACATCATATATACACACACACAAATTATATATGTGTGTGTGTATGTATGTATGTGTGTGTGTGTGTGTATATATATATACAATATAGATAGGTGTGTGTGTTTATATATATATATATATATATATATACACACATACATACAACCATACACACAGGTATATATATGTGTGTCTATATGTGTGTGTATAGCTTTGGTCACTGAGTGCAAGGGCAAAATAATAAAATGTAGTCTATAAGTTATTAAACAGTAAAACATTAACGTTTTAAGAAGTACAGGTACATTGAGCACTACTGGAGTTGTTTCGGGTATACTACATTTTAAAGACGGTGTAACACAACAGGTAAGTAGTACTAACAGCAGCTAAAATGTATGTAAGCAGGAGTTCATATCAGGAAATTTCAATAAAGTTAATTGATAGATTGTTTAAGGGAGGAGAAATTTGGTGGGTGGAGTAGAGAGAGATAAAGATAGAAAAAAAAACACAGAAGTGGTTTTTGTGTAGCTCAGTGCAGTATGTCCACAGTTGTGTTCTTAAAGAAATAAATATAACTGGCAAATAGTCCACAAAACTGGGGTGACCATCTTTTTGTGCCTTTCCACACATCGAAGACTCAATCGGCTACGCTACTGAGGTCGTCCAAGAGACGAGAAGAACCGACGCCGAATTCTGGTAAGGAGAGTAGCGGATTCTTAACACCCGCTCTTACACGTATATGGATCATCTGTCGGTAGTAGATCCCTTTTGAAAGGCGCTACACGACGGCTGTGGTATAGAAATTACATTTTCTATGTGAACGTCCAAATTTTTGCCTCTGGTAATGTGCCTTACCGGCATTACTAGCAATTAAAGAAAATTCGTTTTGTGTCCTCTGCAGTGTTAAGAGAGAAAGGCTTTGGTTTGGGATAAAAGGAAAAAAGGTGTAAAGAAAGGAAAGTTGCCTTTTTCTTTTATATAGTGTAGAGAGATGTCTTAGCTGACGATATAAGCGCCTTTTGGGGACAGTCGCACTAGGTCTTGTGTAGACTGGTGAGACGTCCCTCCCGTTAATCGGCTGTGATGGCACTGTTGGTCCTCCACTCCTGTGCGTGTGTTCATAATTCGAGCTGACGACCTCATAATCGTATACGTGCAAAAGAAAGTGTGAAGCGCCTTAATATTAGTTTGCCGCGGTGTAGAAAAGGGGTCCCGTGTTTGCACTTGTCTGGGCTATAGCGCAGGGGGAGGATGAAAAAAATTAAAAGTGCTCACTTTGACTTAAGGCAGAAGCGCAGTCAGCGTCTCAAAGGCCGGCACAGCTATGCACGCGCGCCGGCTGCTCGACTTTTGCAGGGCAGGAGACGCCACTTTTTGCAGACACGTTCACGTGATCAAAAGTCTCCGCGCTCTTTGGAGGTCTTTTATATATATATATAGCAAAATACCCGCGCCTCGCAGTGGAGAAGTAGTGTGTTAAAGAAGTAATGAAAAAGAAAAGGAAACATTTTAATAATAACGTAACATGATTGACATTGTCATGAGTGTTGCTGTCATATATATATATATATATATATATATATATACACACACACATAAACATATATACACATATACACACATATATACAGTATATATACATATCCACTACCTATATATATATATATATATATATATATATATATATATGCACAAAACCACGCTTTTATCAAGGCTTCCGTCGGGTAGTCTTTTGAAATGAAATTTTCCTCCAATCAGTCGTAGCAACGCGCTTTGTTCCGACTGTTACATTTTTGTAGCTCTGATGTGTGCATTAATGTAATCTGTGTACCAAGAAATCATGCATTGACAGAAGTTCCCCTTTGCTTGGAATGCAAAGTGTGATTAAATGCGTTATTTTTTAATGCGTTATGGAGCACATGCATTGAAGCTTCTCAGCTGTGCTTGTGCTAAGAAAAGGAAAAATTTAAAAAATAACGTAACACGATTGTCAATGTAACCTTTTGTAGGTAGTGCCTGGAGAATTCAGAGTGTGGAGAAATTGTAGAGACAGTATGTGTGTGTATTAACTTGTGGATTTTTCTGTGAGTATTTGGTGGCAGGGTCACAAAGTTGGTTCCGCAAGACTGCATTAGCTGCGGAGCTCAGCTCACAGCGAAATGAGGTGAATGGGAGAGGAGATGATGACGTGACTCTCCCACCCGCTGTAACTCTCAATCCCCCCGCAAAGACAGTTTCTCACAATTTGCATAAGCACAGCCCTTCACCAGTAATTTTAACTTAGTTACAAATTGATCAAAACTCTCGTTTATATCCTGCTTCCTCTCGTTAAACTTGTATCCCGCATTAGCCATGTGCATGACAAACGCCAGCGGCAGCCTGTCTATGAAGTTAATTTAAACTTTAGGTTTACACCGTGCTTTGTTTCCGAAGTAGCTGCACTCATGAATATGGTTCTATGTGTGACTCGCTCGCTTCTTATTGTTTCGCTGCCTTCTCAATTGTATAATGCATGTTTTCTTCAGTGCTTTTTGAGCTCTTCCTTGTTTTCTACGTATTGCGTTGACAGTCAGTTCACGTGATTACGTGGGAGATGTGATGATGTCACACGAAACTCCGCCCCCCACGGACATCGAACTCAACTCCATTACATTATATGGAGAAAAATAGGTTCCAGTTATGACCATTACGCGTAGAATTATGAAATGAAACCTGCCCAGCTTTTGTAAGTAAGCTGTAAGGAATGACCCTGCCAAATTTCAGTCTTCCACCCACATGGGAAGTTGGAGAATTAGTGATGAGTGAGTGAGTCAGTGAGGGCTTTGCCTTTTATTAGTAGAGATACTAATACCACTCTTACCACAGTGGCACTTACAGAATTCCTCTCCTCTTCTAATCATTTCCAGATAGGTGACTTATTGTGTATGTATGTGGTCTTTTTGTAAGAGCAGCTTGCACGTGTGCCTTCTCCAGAGTTTTGACTAACTTGTACAGTTGATTGGATAGGTTGTCAAATGAATGAAATTGTAAAATATACAAAATATGATAAGATGAAGTAACTACTCTCAAGGTAAGATGAAAACAGTAAACCAATTCATATTTACAGACACTCAGAATGTTTCTCAATTTTAAGATAAACGAGTTTTCAGATTCACCATTGTTCTTCAATGGGAGATTTTGAAATTTCAAAACTTTGTATAGTATGAGGGGTGGCACAGTAGGTAGCGCTGCTGCCTTGCAGTTAGGAGACCCGGGTTCACTTCCCGGGTCTACCCTGCGTATAGTTTGCATGTTCTCCCCATGTCTGCGTGGGTTTCCTCCCACAGTCCAAAGACATGCAGGTTAGGTGTATAGGTGATTCTAAATTGCGCCTTGCCCGGGGTTTGTTTCCTGCCTTGCGTCCTGTAGTTAGGGTATAGTGGGTTGGATAATGGATGGATGTATAACATGATCTGTTTGAAATATTGTTGTGATGTAACATTTTGCCTACAAGTTGATAAATATTTTGTATGTCTTTATTTGTAATTTAGGCAAAGCAATGTAATATTAGTTTTACATTAGTGAGAAGCATTCATGTTTACAAAAACCCCTCCCCCAGGACTAAGTCAGGAAAGTGATTTTTACGATAGGGATAGGGGGAAGTGCCTAAAACAAGTTTGGTAATTGTTTCTCTGAAGTCTCTCAACCCCCATAAGAAAGCCAGGCTGCCTAACTGCCAAGCTTTACCTTAACATATGGTTTTGGATGATGGCAGGTGTGGAGGTGTCCTATTCTCCAATTGGTCTGAAGTATGGCTGTTTGGAACTGGTTTGTATCAGAAGCCTTTAAGTACCATGACATCCTATTGGCTCTAGGGGTTGGACAGAGAATCTATAAATTTGCTTGCTTAACCTCACTCTCTCTCTTACCAAACTGATGTTGAAATGGACAACACAATGAAGAGCACAGCTCGGCAGCCATATTGAGACAGGCTTGCGGCCTGTTCTGAAGAAAGCTGACCAAAAATGATGATTAACTAGAGACATTTTAAGTAACTAACAAGTCTGTGTGCTACCTGAAACTACACATCACCATTTATCAGGTTGTATGGTTGCCAATATTCAAATGTACTTTGCATATTGTTATTATTTATGAATATTACCAATAATACATTGGTTAAATTGTAACTTAACTCCTGCTTGTCTTTTGCTACACCTGATTGCCTGAGGTTGTAGATGTAGAAGGGAAGGTGGGGAGAAGTTATATACTATTATACCTTATAAACAGTGGGAAGTCTGGGAGATTTGAGGCATTCTGACAAAGGCTACTTAATAATACAAAAGGGGAAAGTAGAGCAATATATTACTCTACCAAGACAAAACAAATATCTCAACAAAAAATGAACTGTCTTGACAAATTTTCATGAAGATTAAGCTTGTGTGGAAACTGGCCCGGACACAGACAGGCAGACATCGTTAGTTCACCCAACACACGTTTATTTACAATATTTACAAATAAAGTGCCCCACACAACCCCAAAACTCCCCCAAAGTCCAGGCCTCACACAATCCTTTTTACTTCTTCAGGCTGCCTCCTTTCCTCTCCTCCCGAGCTCCATCTTTCTCCGCTCCCGACTCAAGCCCCCGAATGGAGGGAGGCGGCCCCTTTTATACACACCCGGACGTGCTCCAGGTGCCTCCCGATTAGCTTCCGCAAGCACTCCAAAGTGTGGCAGAAGTACCAGCTGCACACCCGGAAGCACTCCAGGTGTCCCTGGTCTTTTTCCCCCCAGCACTTCCGGGTGTGGCAGAAGTGCTGAGGGCAGGGCTCCTTAGGCATTGGGGTGCCTCCCGTTTGGTGGTGACCACAGGCCCCTATAGGGTTGAGGTTCTAAGCTCTGTTTCTGTGGTCCCCAAAGCCACCAGGGCGGTCGCCCCCTTGTGGTCTGGAGGAGGCGTAAGCCCTCCCCCAGTCCCATCCCCAGCCACTCACCACACACGCCACATTCCAACAAAATTGGAATAACAGGGGCTGAGTTATTTAATGCAGATAGGCACACAGACATGGCTATGTTTGCACAATCTATGCAAATGCACCTAAAAAGAAATGTTTCTTTATCCTTAATACTAATAGGGATGGAAGATTACAATAAAATACAGCAAACAGTTTCAAAAAGGTGAAAACAGGCGGTGACATTTTAATACAGAGCTTTCAAATCTTTGATTATACTGACCTGAAAGATGCAACAGGCCAGAACAGGGACACAAGAAGGAGCTGTTTAAAACTGTCAAGACAATTGTCTTTGTTATAGGTAATAAGGTTCACTTTATTTTCATTTAGCCAGACAGAGTAAACTGCACTGTCAAATATCCCTCGGTTTGTACCACTGCTGAATTCCTTCATTTTCTGGCTGGTCTTGTTATATTTATATGCATTTTAGTTCTCAATACAGTTTCAATTTTTTAGAGGTAATACTTAAGTAGCCTTCATCCAGAAGACACCCACAACTGAGCAATCACTCAGCCATAATAATATTCCCTGTAAAGGACTATTCTCAAAGTATACAGTGTTTGCATTCTTGGGTATGTGTGTTTAATCACATAGTGTGATAAAGTGAGGTCAGCGCTTAAATCACTGAGACCTCCATCTCTGTATAAGTGTAGTATAAAGCCCCTACACCTAAACCAGAATCATGAACTGCACTGCTTACCTGACGCAAACACCATTGTAAGTAAATCTGATTTTGTCTCAACTAGCCTGTGCTTATTCAACACTTCTAATCTTTTTAGTTTGACAGAAATAACATATGCAGCCTGGCACTCAAAGGGTCCTGTGGTGGGTATGCTGAAAGAACTGAGTACTAACAGCTTACAACTGCAGTGCAAGGCTCATTTAATATGATGTAGTTACACAAAAAGAAAAGGCAAAAACTGTGACAGCAGGAAAGCTGCGGTGTCTCCTCAGTTTTAGACTTGATACTATCATCTGCAAGCAGATATTGAGACTGAAGACATATGACTTTATTGTTAATGGAAATTAATCTGTAAAAGATAAATAAGTGTAAACTGGTGTCATTTTTATGATTTATCCCAGTGAATATGTGAACTGGTTTACATTCAGTGGTGTCATTAATGGGTGGCTTCCAGGGCATTAGCCCCCAGTTTCAGGCATCTAGCCCCTGATCTTTGAGAGCACTCACTCCACACTGTCTTGTGGTCCCAAGAATCTGGCCCTGACCTTTGAGAGTCCATCACCCTCTGTTATATTTTGTGATATGCATGGATGATTCGCACAACACTCCATAGGGGGATTGAATTGAACATTCTTACATTATTACCAGAGGGGGGCTAAGCCCCTAATAAGTGCTAAATCTAGCATTACATTATAGGCTTAGTTTCCTAGAAATGGTTTGTTTAATGATTCATTTCAGAATTTGCCCAGTTTCAATGTCTTTTAGATTATAGTTCCTTACATTCTTGTAATTAACGTTTGAAAAAAATATTGTACATGTTGAGTTGATAATGAAAGTAGCCCAAAGTCAAAAGCCCATAAGCCCTGTAATTATGGCAAAATGGAAAAAGTAGAATAAAATTAGGTGATGCAAAGATATTAAAAATGAAATATATATGAGACCAGGTATTGTTATTCAGACTTTACATTATCACTTTGAATATGTATTTGATTTTGCATTTCTTTTATACAACCTGCATGCTTGTCATTGAATTACTTGTAGTGCTTACCGAATAAACTAATTTTAAAGTTCCTTTTTTTCTTTATGATAGAGTTGTAGTTTGACACTTACTAATAACCAGTGTCAACGTACCAGATATCTCTGCATTTTGCCTAATTAAAAACACCATAATTAAAAATGAAGAAACCCAAATATTATGATGAGAACAGTGCATTTTATTCACATAATTTTTCCAAAATATGTCATGATCTGAAGGTCCCCAACTTTTAACTACACTACTTGATAACTTCTACTTGTCCACACTTCTCAGAGTAAGCTGTTATTAACCCAATACACATGTCTTTGAGATGTGCAAGGATGAATGCTTCCTTAAAGTACACCAACATAGATAAAAGGAGAAAGTGCAAATGGGATAATAAACATGTCGAGATATGAACCCATTCTTCTGGAACAGTGAAATAACAGAACCAACCACTGCCTAATCATTTTATTCACCTGTAAAGTTTTCACATTTCATTGTGCATTAATATGATGTCTTATGATATCTTCATATCTATAATATAAACTTTTTATATTTGTTATAGGGGCGGCGCAGTGGTGCAGTGGTAGCGCTGCTACCGGACAGTAAGGAGACCTGGATTCACTTCCCGGGTCCTCCCTGAGTGGAGTTTGCATGTTCTCCCCGTGTCTGTGTGGGTTTCCTCCGGTTGCTCTGGTTTACTCCCACCGTCCAAAGACATGCAGGTTAGGTGCATTGGCAATCCTAAAATTGTCCCTAGTGTGTGCTTGGTGTGTGGGGGTGTGTGTGTGTATATGTGCCCTGCGGTGGGCTGGCACCATGCCTGGGATTTGTTCCTGCCTTGCGCCCTGTGTTGGCTGGGACTGGTTCCAGCAGAAACCCCGTGACCCTGTAGTTAGGATATAGCGGATGGATAATAGATGGATTGATATTTGGTATATTAATTATTAATTTATTAAGGGAAAAAGTCAAACTGAAAACACAGATGTACTAATTTGTATAGATTAATTTAAAATAAAAAATAATAGATTCTACTGCTATTTATATCTGTGTTGGGATGAAACCCCTGGTGTTTAAAAGTCATATTGTTAATTTATGATGTCCACCTGTGTGTAATATAAACCAGGCAAAAAGTAAGAAACCCATAAGTCTTGTAAACATAAGACAGTAGAAGTTTAAAATAAAAATAAAAATTGCAAAATGCAGTTTACTGCTAATTAACACAAAAGACAGTCCTAACAGCTACTTTCAGTATTGTAATGGTAAGAAAATAATGAACGAGATGAATTGCATTAAGAGCAGCATGACTGAAAATAAAATCCATATATATAATCGACCAAGTCGCCCAACCATGGGGTACGTACGATGGAGCCCCTTCCACCAAGTCTAACCCTCCTCCCGTGGCATGCGCACTGCCTGCTCATGTGCCCGCTCCCTACACCTCACCAAACACATGTTTACACGCTGCATACAGCGATTCCCATCTGCAACAAACATGCTTCTTCTTAAATGGTCCTGCAGGAATAGGGAAAACCTTTGTCTACAAAACCCTGATTCATACCATCAGAGCAACTAAGCTAGGACCATCGTCCTGCTTCCACCTCAAAACCAGTCCCACCCACATGCAGCTGACACAGCATTTCTTGCCAAGCTTCTGCAGTACACTTACAAAATAAAGCAAACTCTACATGCAGCGAAAATTTACTTCTCCAGCTAGATTCCATGCTCAGAACCATCAAACCCTGCCCTAAATCATACAAACACATGCATGAAATCGCTCAGTCCAATCCAACAGCATCTGTACGAGTGCTTTTCGATGAAAACCCTAGGCAAGATTTACGACGATACAATGCCCTGACATGTCACACCAATGTTGCAGCAATTTTCGTCGGAGAAGATGGCAAACTGCCTGCCGAAAGGGACATTTGCATCTGTCCCATAGGCAACTCCTGTAAACAGATTTCCACGCTCAATATGAATTGCGATCCTATGGTTTGCCCACTTTTATTCCCTTACAGAGACATTGACTGGCACAAAGATTTACAGCATGTTCCTGATAAAAGAACCGCCAAGCAAAGAAGGCTTACTCAATGCAAATGTTACCCGTACAGATTAGCAATGAGGAATACATTTAGTATTTTGCATTCCAGCGGCAAACTATTCCAACAGTACGTCGTAGATGCGTATATTAAAACAGGGCACACATCTCAACTATCTCAGATTAGATCAACAAAATTTGCGTGTGGAACAATACAAAGGACTGTCAGATGCACTGCAAGCAAACGCTGAAAATAACAACGTACATGATCATATTACGGTCCACATTTTCAGGAAGTCCAAGATACATGCAACAAAACTAGCAGGATGCCATGGCCATAGTATATAAATTTGGACAGCCTCATTTGTTTATCACTTTCACATGTAATCCTGCTTGGCCGGAAATTCTACATGCACTGTCGGATACCCAAAGACCGGAGCACAGACCTGATATTGTAGTACGAGTCTTTTGGATTAAGCTGCAGGAATTACTTAGAGACATTCTACAACAACATTGTTTTGAGGTTATTATTGATTATATTTACGTAATCAAATTTCAGAAGCACGGCCTTCCTCATATCCACATGCTGTTTACTCTTCACAATAATTCTAACAACCAGTCTTCATCCACGGTCAGTTGTACGTGGCTTTTTCTAGGGTTAGATCTTTCAACTCATTATCTGTCGTCACCACCAAAACACCTACAGTATTCACAACTGTGTCAGGGTACTAGAAAGGAGACTCTGCCTAGTTGTGGAACCTTAGATCCAGGAGGAGCAATGTTGATTCCGTCCAGGCCTTGGAGCAGTGGACCAGCTTTTTACCTTCATGAGGATTCTGGAGAGGGGGTATGGGAGTACGCCCAATTGGTCTACATGTGTTTTGTGGACTATACAAGGCATATGACCATGTTCCTCAAGGGATCACTGTGAGAGCTGTGTCTACATACTTTGTCTCCTATCCTGTTTGTAATTTTCATGGACAGGATACCAAGGTACAACCAGGCAAGGAAATGGGTTCAGTCTTATGGACTTATGCTTGTTGTTTGCTTCATCTGGATACAAACACCAGCAGATATTGGAACAGTTTGCACCCGAAGGTGAAGCAGCAGGGATGAGGATCGGCACCTCCAAAACTGAGGCCATGCTCCTCAGTAGAAAAAAGCTGAATTGTCCTCACCTAATGGTTGATGAGTTACTGCCTCATGTGGACAAGTTTAACTACCTTGTGGTCTTGTTCACAAGTAATGGAAAAAGGGATGGTGAAACTGACAGACAGATTCAGGCAGTGAGCACAGTCATGCGGTTGCTTTACCATTCTGTATCTGTGAAAAACGAGTGGAGTCAGAAGGCAAAGCTATCAATTTACCATTCGATCTATGTCCCTAATCTCACCTAAGTTTGGATAATGACTGAAAGAATGAGATTGCAGGTATAAGAGGCCAAAGCCAACTTTCTCTGCAGGGTGGCTGGACTCTCCCTTTGAGATAGGGTGAGAAGCACAAACATTTGGGAGAGGCTTATAGTACAGCTGCTGATCTGCCGCATTGAGAGGAGCCAATTGAGGTAGTTCAGGCATCTGATACAGATGCCTCCTGGACACCTACCTGTGGAAATTTTACAGAAACGACCAACTGGGGGAAACCCCAGAGAAGACCCAAGGATTGCTGTGAGGAATATATCTCCCAGATGGCCTAGCAACACCTTTGGATCCCACAGTAGGAGTTAACAAGTGTGGCTGGGGAAAAGGACGTATGGGCCTCACTGCTACGACTGTAGCACCAACAATCTGGCTTTGGGTGGAAAATTAATAAATAAATGAAAATAAAAACAATTACCTGAATACTAGCAAACATGGAGTTAGTAAATGGTAAAATTATTGCTAGTGCAGAAGGCAGAATACAAGGGTACTTATGGACTGGGTGCATTAATTACCTTCAATGTTGGTGTAAGGCAATCAATATATAAATGTCCCTAACATCTTAATGCTCTTTACACCATCAAAAAGGCATGTAACAGGTAAATACAGAGCATTTACATTTTGTAATTGTCTTAAATTCACAAAAAATTTAGAGAGAAACTGAGATGACTTACACCTTCATTTTCCAAGAAACTTTAAACAGATGTAGCCTGATCCAAATCAAAATGCATGTCAAAATACAGCATTGGAGTTTACAAAATGATATAATCCCACTTTTTTGATCATACATTGAAGACTTTATGCCTCTGTAAATCTAATTCCTTACAAACTCGTTGATTAAGAGGCTGTACATCACAAGGAAAAAAATATTAACATAACTGTCATACATTCAATTATAAGAATTTTCATATATACACTGTGGTTCACTTTCTCTGTCATCATTAAACTAGAATTTCATTTCTTCTGTTACTCATCTTTTTCAATAATGAATAGTTGTTATTTTTCAGAGAAAAGCTGAAAATCATTATTTCTTGCTTAGCACAAAGTTCACCTCAATTCTATCCAATGTGATGGCATAACATAACACACATCTCTAGGACAGCTCAACTAGTGTGATAAAATTCAATGTATCATACGTATGCATGAAAACAGTTTGCATGTGCAGTGCAAATCAGACTTGGGGACATAGGTAGCCACACTCATCTTGTCAAATACTATCTGAGAATGTGTGCCCTTCAAGACATTTACCATATTTACAAATCACATGCTAAAAAACATATGCGTAATGCAAGCAATACAATTCTACTTAAGTCAGTAACTGTGATGATGTGATTACACACATTAAACTATAACACATTACACTATTATTCGTTATGGAGAAATGTAATTAGATTACAGCAACATGTTACTTTGGGTAGTGATTAGCTTTAAAGCTTTTTGTGATTAATTTTCAGTTGTTACTTCACAACATTTTTCTGTTGTTTAACCAACCTGAGTTTACTTTCACTGTTATTTTCTGTATTAATATTTTTCATGATATTGTTATTATTTAATGTCATTTTTGTAACATCAATGTGCTACCATTTTGTTTTCACCTTTTGTTATGATTGCCACTATTTTTTACCTTACTCTTTAGGTTGTAACATGCTTTTTACAGTTATTATGCCCATTTCTGGCCACGTGAAATGGATGGTAAGATGGTGACGTACTCCTTCTGGTATCCTTGCTTTGGGATAGTTCTAAAAATAAATTTTTTGTTAGTTTTGTACTTAAATTCTTTGGTTAGAGTTATGTTTACCCTGTTTTTACTTAGATCTTATGATCATTTTTTAACCATCCTTTTTGACCCTGTGTGACTTCCTTGTGATATTCCTTGCAGTGCTTAATTTGTGCTGGAGGGGATGGGAGCTTAGCTCTGGTACCTTCTATTTTGGACCCTTTGTGTTCTGGGACCTCCAAATACATACCAAAATCTGCATAAAATATTTACTTTTAATGTTTTATAATATTTGAATAAACAAATTTATTACACAGACCTTGTTTAATCTTTAAAAAGTAGCCGAGTTAACATTATATCAATTGATTGATTGTATGAAAAAGAAGAAAGTACCCCAAAAACACTGGAATCCGGGCAAATCAAAATGAATTATTAGTTAGAAAAAAAAGAGGCTGGTTCTGGTGCAATGAACCAATTGTGCAATGTGTATGCTGACATTGAGGTTATGAGATAAAAGGAATGGGAGTGAAGCAAAGAGGGTGAAGACACATCAGACAAGGTGAGGAGAACTAAAATTCCAATATGAGAGTGCTGCACAAATTGCGGAAAGAAGAACAATTTAAGACTGCAAGATATCCAGATGAAATACTAATTTAACCATGAAAGTATACATGTAAACATTACTAATTTCATGCATGTTACAGATGCCATGGTAGATGGACTGGCATCCCAACTGGAATGGAAGGTGGATCCTAGCCAGGAAGCCATAACAAAAGGACAACATGAGACAAGGCATGAATTGGCCAAGATGAGGCTTGATTATTATCCTAGTCAAGTTGAAAAATTAATGGATGAACTGGTGGAGGTTGTTTGTCAAGAGTTTCTCCTCTAGTACAATAGATGGCAGTGCTCCTCTGGTATGGACACAGTATGGAGACCAACATGGATCTATGGGATTCATAGTTCTGAGGGACAACCCTGTCTAGGTCCCTGGGTGACGCCAAATGCCCTGCAGGGGGAAGGGTTTCCAGTTTCGTTGGGCCCAAAGTGCTTCTGCCATTCAGTGTAATGGTAACAAAAGTACTCCAGAGCCCAACACAAAAGAGGCTACTAGACCTCATCTGGGTGAATCCAGGTAAGGAGGCATAGGGCGAAGCTCACCTGGAGAAGCAGTAGGAACCATTGTGAATTGAATATTGTGGTGTAAACTGTGAAAGAGGTATTTGTGAATAAAAAAAGTTAATTTGCACCCAGGACTGTCTTGGTGTGGTTGTGTCTGGGGTTTCAGGACTTGGTGGCACCTCCTGGACGTCACAATATATAAGCCTGATGATATAAGTCATCATTAACAGCACTGCCTTCTGGTGAGCAAATTGCCATTGTCAATGCATCCCATTTCATTCTAGGGACGCAATTTGAGCTCCAGCACCTCATGATTTACAAATGAAGCATTGCCTCCTGGTTTCCCAACCTCTGCCTGTATTTTTAACTAAGATTTGTCATTTCCCTTGGCCTTTTGCAGATACTGTTCAAAAAAATCTCATCTCTGTCGATTGAACACTTTGTTTTTCAAGATATTTTATAACAAGATGAGCAAGAGAGCGTGGGTGAAAGCTTGATAAATGTAAATTTTGTACAGATGTTTAGAATAGTTTTTTAACCCAGTGAACTATTTTAATTGGTACTGTAGTTCTAAATTTGCCTATATGACTTAGGGTGTGCAGGTAATAAGTCCTAGGACAGTCTGACTCCCCATTCAGAGTTGGTTAATATTTTGGGTCTGGTATTGCAGTTATAAAAGGGTGCAGCAGAAATAACTCCCACATTTCGAAAAATCACTGTGGGGTTCCCAAAACATCGAAAACATCGCTGCAGTGAGGGCTTCGATTGAGCTGTCTCCAACGCATTCAGCACGGAAACATGCCTCAGCTCTTCGGATTTCGGAAAGAACTGTGAGGTGAATTTTGCATACTGACCTTCATTTACACCTATACAAGATTATGATTGGTCAGGAATTGTCTCCAGTAGTCTCCAGTAGACTGGGGAAGACGTATGGATTGCTGTAATGGGATCTTTTGCAGGAGATGTTCCCGGGTCGAGTGGTCTCCTTACCCGAGGCAGTTCCGTGGCCACTGTGCTCGCCTGATTTAAGTCCCTGTGACTTAAACCCTGTGAGGTTTTCAAACATCGTCCTCAGTCCTTGGACCAACTAAAGGAGGCCATTGAAGAGAGTGATGGAAAACTTCCAAGAACAGCTCTAAATGTGTATCAGCCGTCAAGGCCACCATTTGGACGACATAATTTTTAAAACTTAAAGTAAAAAAACTTTTTTATATCTACATTTGGGAAGTAAAAAGTTTTTGGTGATTCCTCGTACCATTTTTTTTCAATCCCGCTTTGAAATGTGGGAGTTATTTCTGCTGCACCCATATGCCATCAACAGAATCAGAAAACATCTGGATGGACAGGAGCTAAAGGTGGCATGAATATTACATTTTTATATCCACTGCATGTTAATTGTGTCAGATCATACAAGCGATTATGGATGAGTTTTGGGCAGAAAACTTTTTCGAGTGTTCTGTTGATCTGATTCAAGCTTTCTTCATCCACCTATGTGTTCATTTTTTCCTCATGCCAAATAGGAATATTTACACAAAATAACAAGATGGAACAAGCATATTTGCTTCCTTCGGTGACACTACCTTATTCTCTTTCTCTTTTCTCACTAACCTACCCCCACATTGTAAATGTTATATAGGTCTTTCTGGTTCTAGGGGGTCCAGTCCCAAAGGAGGACATCATTCGTAAAGTCCAAGGAACAGTGGCATAATAATTTAACTTCAATAACCCCACTTCAATGTTTGTTTGTACTTTACCGTATATAATTTCATGTCATCTGTGAATTTCAAAGGTTTTGTAATTGTGTAAGCAATAAACTTGTGAAAACAGGAGAATGAACTTTACTTGACTTCTAATAGTTATCAAATAAAGGAACTAGTTTTTATAAAGGTTAATTGGTTTACAGTTCAAAAAGGTACCATAGGTATACTTGTTATTTTTTTCAGAAGTTTTTTTCCTTTAACTCTTGGGATATTTGATCCTATTGTACTGAATACTTGTAGCAGAACAAAGAGTGCTAAACACTGAAATTGTTGTAAAAACAATAATCAAAAGAAAGTAACCCAAGAAGGAGCATTAATTTTAGAGTAAAACACATGCTGATATATACCGATGATGAAAAGAAGTGCAGCACTTGTTTTGGTCCTGAAATGTCAACCTTAATTCCTAAAATAACAATAAGCAAATGAGGATAATGGGAAAACAATAATGGCTGGAAACAATAATTCTATTGGATGTCTTATGAGTCTATCTTTTGTAGTTGCAAATGCTTGATATCTCTAGCACACATCACCAATGATCTTCTGGATCTGCAGCTGTAGGATGCTATTTGATTCATGGGGGAAAGACTGATACTATTGATGACCAGCAACAGGCAGAGGGTCATGTCTCTTAATGTTGTGATCTAGGGCATCATAAGGGCCTCTGTGGGGGAGTTAAGAGAGAATGTATGTCTGCACATCAGCATTCATTCCTCAGAACAACTCTGGCCACAGATGCTGTCTGCTGCATTGCATTGTCCTGATGTAGGATTAAATGTATAGGAGGACTCCAAGATCTTGGACAGTCATGTCTTGTAGGTCTGCTGAGAGACTGCAGGTAGCTTTATCCATAGTGTTTGACAATGCTGGCACATTACATAACTGTCTGGAGCATGACAATTGCTTCTGGTGACCACCAAGTTATTAGTTATTAAAGAATTCAGTGTGGCCTCTGTCACATCTTAGTTTTCACAAAGATGAAATTAGTAAAATACAGTATATAAATTAGGAACAAAATAAGATTCTGCGTAAATGTATTTATAAACTAATTTCCTCTGTTTTGGGGAAAACCAGAATACCCACACATACCTGGGAGAGAAGTCCATACAGAAAGTTACTTGCCAGACTGCATTCACAGGTCTGCAGTCCTCAGAGGCTGAAGTTTGACCACTGTGCCATCCTGTAAGTTTCTAATTTAAGCTGTTTTTTATGATAGCCACAAAAAAAAAAATATTTCTATATTGTGCTTGTCACAATGCTAAAATACTCAAAGCCCCAAAACATCTTTCCTTACCAGTCAATAAAACAGTCAAAATAGACAAAAAAAATCAGAAATGTCTATTGCAGTAAATAAAGCAAATAAATGTGCCCGTCTTAAACACATGTCTGCATGCTGAAGGCCAGGTACATGAAGAGGTAATTTAAAGAGTCCTTAGTAATAAAGCATGTTCCCTTTGCTGTCAAAGGTATTTGTTTTCTTTAGTGTTCCCTGAAAAGGAATATCAATTAAAATACATCTTCCCCATGCTATTCAATCATTCTTGGCATGTTATTGACATAAGAATGTCTTTAGAGGGCATAAAATTGTGTACGGCAATAACCATATGCTGCCTGTTACTTGTATGATTAAAACCAGACTAATGAGCTTCAAATGTTAAGGCAGCCAGTAGGATTTACTCTGATAGAAGCCCCTCTGATGATCTGTACATCATCCAGCACTGTGAAGTTCAAGAAGGTAGTGAGCCAAGCAATGCTTAGTTTTAAGGATTTCTGTTTGTATCTGAAATGTTTATATCTTATTATCCGAAGCCTTATTTATGCAAATTTTAATATTTTAATTAACATGACTTTTAACATTCTTGAGAATTGTTTCAGTGTTTGATTTGGTTAAATATACATTAGTAAGATACCATCCATCCATCCATCCATCCATCCTCTTCCGCTTATCCGAGGTCGGGTCGCGGGGGCAGCAGCTTAAGCAGAGAGGCCCAGACTTCCCTCTCCCCGACCACTTCTTCCAGCTCTTCCGGGAGAATCCCAAGGAGTTCCAAGGCCAGCCAGGAGACATAGTCCCTCAAGTGTGTCCTGGGTCTTCCCCGGGGCCTCCTCCTGGTTGGATGTGCCCGGAACACCTCACCAGGGAGGCGTCCAGGAGGCATCCTGATCAGATGCCCGAGCCACCACATCTGACTCCTCTCGATGCGGAGGAGCAGCGGCTCTACTCTGAGTCCCTCCTGGATGACTGAGCTTCTCACCCTATCTTTAAGGGACAGCCCCGTGATCTCATTCTTTCGGTCACTACCCATAGCTCATGACCATAGGTGAGGGTAGGAACGTAGATCCACTGGTAAATTGAGAGCTTTGTCTTACGGCTCAGCTCCTTTTTCACCACGACAGACCAATGCAGAGCCCGCATCACTGCGGATGCCGCACCGATCAGCTTGTCGATCTCACGCTCCATTCTTCCCTCACTTGTGAACAAGACCCCGAGATATTTAAACTCCTCCACTTGGGGCAGGATCTCTCATCCGACCCTGAGAGGGCACTCCACCCTTTTCCGGCTGAGGACCATGGTCTCGGATTTGGAGGTGTTGATTCCCATCCCAGCCGCTTCACACTCAGCTGCGAACCGATCCAGAGAGAGCTGAAGATCATGGCCTGATGAAGCAAACAGGACATCATCTGCAAAAAGCAGTGACCCAATCCTGAGTCCACCAAACTGGACTCCTTCAACACCCTGGCTGCGCCTAGAAATTCTGTCCATAAAAGTTATGAACAGAATCGGTGACAAAGGGCAGCCCTGGCGGAGTCCAACTCTCACTGGAAACGGGCTCGACTTACTGCTGGCAATGCAGACCAAGCTCTGACACCGGTTGTACAGGGACCGAACAGCCCTTATCAGGGGGTCCGTACCCCATACTCCCGGAGCACCCCCCACAGGATTCCCCGAGGGACACGGTCGAATGCCTTTTCCAAGTCCACAAAACACATGTAGACTGGTTGGGCAAACTCCCATGCACCCTCCAGGATTCTGCTAAGGGTGTAGAGCTGGTCCACTGTTCCGTGACCAGGACAAAAACCACACTGTTCCTCCTGAATCCGAGGTTCGACTATCCGACGGACCCTCCTCTCCAGAACCCCCGAATAGACTTTTCCAGGGAGGCTGAGGAGTGTGATCCCTCTGTAGTTGGAACACACCGTCCGGTTCCCCTTTTTAAAGAGGGGGACCACCACCCCGGTCTGCCAATCCAGAGGCACTGTCCCCGATGTCCATGCGATGTTGCAGAGACGTGTCAACCAAGACAGTCCTACAACATCCAGAGCCTTAAGGAACTCCGGGCGTATCTCATCCACCCACGGGGCCCTGCCACCAAGGAGTTTTTTGTCCACCTCGGTGACTTCAGTCCCAGAGATGGGAGAGCCCACCTCAGAGTCCCCAGGCTCTGCTTCCTCATTGGAAGGCATGTTAGTGGGATTGAGGAGGTCTTCGAAGTACTCCCCCCCCGACCCACAACGTCCCAAGTCGAGGTCGAGTCCGAGATGGTGGACCAGAATCTCCTCGAAGCCATCTGAAAGTCGTTCTCCATGGCCTCTCCAAACTCCTCCCATGCTGGAGTTTTTGCCTCAGCAACAACCGAAGCCGCATTCCGCTTGGCCTGCCGGTATCTATCAGCTGCCTCCAGAGACCCACAGGACAAAAAGGTCCTATAGGACTCCTTCTTCAGCTTGACGCCATCCCTCACCGCCAGTGTCCACCAACGGGTTCGGGGATTGCCGCCACGACAAGCACCGACAACCTTGCGGCCTCAGCTTCGGTCAGCCGCCTCAGCAAATAGAGGCATGGAACATGGCCCATTCGGACTCAATGTCCCCCACCTCCCTCGGGACGTGGTTGAAGGTCTGCCAGAGGTGGGAGTTGAAGCTACTTCTGACAGGGGACTCTGCCAGCCGTTCCCAGCAGACCCTCACAACACGTTTGGGCCTACCAGGTCTGACCTGCATCTTCCCCCACCATCGAAGCCAACTCACCACCAGGTTGTGATCAGTTGACAGCTCCACCCCTCTCTTCACCCGAGTGTCCAAGACATATGGCCGCAAGTCCGACGACACGACCATAAAGTCGATTATCAACCTGAGGCCTAGGGTGTCCTGGTGCCAAGTGCACATATGAACACCCTTATGCTTGAACAAGTAAGATACATTAATGTATTTGCTTGTAACAATATTCTGTTGTGTGACTGCTGCATATTTTCTCTGGCTTGTATTTCTTTTCTGTTTTTCCTGCTGTTTTTCTTCATTTTTATTATCTTTCATATTTTTGTGTTATTTCTGTTAGTTGTGTCTATTATTTGTTTATTATGTAATATCTGTTTAAAGTGGTGTCCTTTCCTTGTTCTTTTTGGGCGGAGCACTAAGAGGCGGAGCCACCCTGATGCCACTGTTGCTGGATCCTCCCTCTTGATTTATAAGTCACACAGAGAGAAGGAACCAGCAGTGCTTCATTAAGTTTTGTGAAGAGTTTATTTTAAGTATCACTGTTTTGTTTGGATTTTTGCGATTACATTTCTTCTCTATCTCTGGAGTCTGCTTTTCAGATTATTTATTTGGATTTTTTCCTTGGATTGACTTTTGTGGCAACTCCTTTCTGTTCTTTTGAAAATATTTTTTGTAATATTTGTCTATTTTTTGCCCTCTTTCAATAAATATATTAATTTAGCAAAATTCCTGTTCCCCCTTTGGTTACAAGCCTGATTTTTACATGTTCTCACTTGTATGGTATTTTTGAGAATTGTAAGACTTTATTGCATTTTTGAAATTTAAAAGAAAAGACCCCATCATTGGAGATGTATAGGACGCATCCTGCAAATAGCGGTTTGGGCATTGCCGCGTTAGGATGTGCCTCTTCTGAGCTGACCAGTGAAAGTTCTGGCATGCTTTTGTGATGTTTTGGAGGCTTCATACCCCTTTTGCCATTTTTGAGACTCCTATGCATAATATATT
Source organism: Polypterus senegalus (assembly GCF_016835505.1). Lineage (NCBI taxonomy): Eukaryota > Metazoa > Chordata > Cladistia > Polypteriformes > Polypteridae > Polypterus > Polypterus senegalus. The sequence goes on along the minus strand of NC_053161.1, from coordinate 34,459,399 downwards.
TGAGCTGGCAATAGTTTTAGGAAACAGTACCTTTAACCTTTCAAGAATATATGTGTTTATGGTATGTAACAAAACAATAACCAAAAAATACCGCTCACCTTATCCACTTTTAAATATTCAGCATAACTTAAAAATGCACATCTAATGGTAAAAGTATTTTTTTAATTTTGTTTCTTTGATACTTAATATGAACATACATTCTTCTATACTTTCATTTTCTGGACCATTTTTTCCATTGCAAAGTGGTAGCTACACTATGTGAAACGTTTACAAGATTGTAAAATGTTAGGCCTTTTTCCATTTTCATGAGGTGCAAGTTGTCATACATGAAAATCTAACTCTTTTGTTGCAAGAATCTACTTTTTTGCAATTCTGTCGACATTTTGGATGTCTGTTTTTAACACAAGTGATGTTATTTTGCAGCCTGGATTCATGAACAAAGACTTTTTGTTTACTGACAATGACGTTCATTGCTAGCGGTCATGTGTACTGATGCTGGAGCATGTGACATCAGCATTGTCATGTGCTGGCTGTGCCTCCATGTCTATTATTTATTTATTTATTTATTTACTTATTTATATATTTTTTGTTCTTTTCATTCATTGCTTGTGTTAGTTTCTTTTAGTATTTATTTTTCAATTTATTAGCTTCTTTTTTATTAAAAATTGTGCTATCATCTTTCATTTTCAACTTTTTCTTTTATTATTTCCTTTTTTTGTTAAGCCCAAGGGGGTGGTGCCTAGTAATATTGCAGGTGAGCTGCTAACCATGCTACCATCTGAGCCTCCATTGAAGGAGCTTTCTGAGGTTTTCAAATCTTTTTGTTATCTATATATAAAATTAAAGCTTGAAGTTATTTAACTGTTGAAAATATTTTTAATTTAGCTCATTTCTTTAAGGGTTTTTCAGTATTTTGAAATGACATTTTGCTTCTGGCTTTTTGTCCTTGTTTTTTTCTTCTGATTAATTATTTTTTATGATGAATTCTTTTTTTTTGATGATTTGATTGAAATGATTAATTACATATTTCAGCATTGTTTTTAATAAACATTTTCATAAACATTTAATGTTTTGGAGTTATGGACTTTTCCTTTTGCCTTGAGAACAAATCATAATAGTCACATCAATAGTATGAAAGACAGCACATTGGTTTAAACACATTTAGTTATAGAAAGGCAGTCAATTAGGATTGGGACTTGTTGCTGTGAATTTTTACTTTTTACATAAGGCTAATTTTCATATTTGAAAGTAGCTTAAAGTGATTTACATTAATAATTGCCAAACAGAGTTACAAAAGAAAAGTAAAAGCAATACAATAGTTATTTATAACAGGTTACATAAAACAGTAGAGAACCAAAATTTCTAGCTTAATAACAAAATCTATGGCTAAATGGCCAAGGAGGAGAGGAAAAAAAAAAAACAATTTAGAGAGAAGAAAATAAACACACAGTTTTTGGTGCTTGTTTTTCTAGCTCTAATGATTAGTATTTCTGACTTTCCCTTGTATTTTAATCTTTTGTCTGTCCGTAGTTTGTCTTTGCATGCTGCTTTATTGACCAGAAGATGAAATACAATAAACCAGGACTCTAAAGAGATAAACTTTCTTTGGCAAGTAGTGTTTTTTGATTGGTAAATTGTTTGCAGTGGATCAATATGTGTTGCTTAATTTAGGAATCCTATGTCTCGTGTGCATAATCAAAGTTGTGACTGAGCATGTAGTGCAAGAAAATGCTGTCCAGAATTACTGTGTGAAGTGACTGCTTTATTTCAAGAAACTCAGAATTCATCTTTAGGAGTTTGTATCTTAAGTGTTTGCTGTAAATGTGACCTTTGATGACATAATGTTTACATCCACTCTATCAACAGCAGCACTTGCCTGAACCCGCCCTCTTGACATGACAAGTGATAGTGACAGTTTTTATTTCGCAACTTTTTTCATGTTGTTTGCTGTGTCACTGAAAGAAATAAGTACATAAAGAAATAAACAAAAAATATATTTTGTGAAAACAGTCAGTTATTTCAACTCACAGTGCATGTTCTTAATATGTATTTATTGTAACATTTCAAAGTACTTTTATTTATTTGTGAATTTATTTATTTCAATTTATCCTAAATATTCCTCCACACAGATTGGATGGCAATCTATCTCAAGGCACACACATCTGTACTCACTCACGTCTGATCAATTTAGAACTGTCAGTGTTTGGAATATGAAGGGCCCAGATAAACCCAAACCCAATCCCTGTAGTTGTGAAGCAGAAGCAGTAACTATTGCACTACAAAAGTATGTTTATTGCATAATTATAATGCAGTTAGTTAACAGTAGGTTTAAGCACATTACTACAGTCATACAGTATATGATGTTTTGTGGTGTTGTTAAACAAGTATGTTTATAATCAGAGGTCTTAATGAACAATATATCATCATTATAATTTCTTTTGAAAGGATATTTTTATTGTCATAATAGACTTTTAAGGAAATAATAGCCCCGTTTAACATTTTTACAGTAATGCCATTGTTCTCAGTAACACATTGTTGATGTTATGTGAGGAATCCATGTCTCCATCCATCCATCCATTTTCTAACCCGCTGAATCCGAATACAGGGTCACGGGGGTCTGCTGGAGCCAATCCCAGCCAACACAGGGCACAAGGCAGGAACCAATCCTGGGCAGGGTGCCAACCCACCACAGAATCCATGTCTCACCATCTCTTATTATGTGTTGTAGTACAGTAGCTTTTTATTTTCATTTAAATTTCATTTAAGTTTAAATGTGGATGTCACATTGAAAGTCTGAGCAGAAATATTTGCTTGGGGCTCAATTGTCTTACTTCTTGGAAATGTTTTCAGTTTTACATACAATGTCATATTCTATTAAACTAAAAAGCATTAAATCGAAATAGGGTACCTGTTGTTTTGGTGATCTGTCTAAAAAATGTGTTTTCAGTAACAGCAGGATTTCCGTACAAAATGAGTCATCACAGTGATTGATAAATGCCAACTGAGATACACTGGAAAGAAAAAGAACTTAGTCATTCTTAGTAAAAATGAGCAGCTGAGAGAATGACAGGGATTAACTCCTGATACACCACTGAAAAGTTAGAGATAAAAACTAAGTCTAAAAAAAGGCACTGAAGAAGTAACATTTTATAGCTATTAAGTTGTATTTGATTTTTATTTTAATTAAAACACAGTTGTTCGGTCACATAAATATTTTCAAACAGATGGGCATAGAAGTGCTACCGGTTTTATTTTCTAAAGATTGCTGAATAATTTCTTAAAATAAATGCAGTTTGATCAAATGACATCAGATGAATCTATATGGTTTATACTGAAACCTGTTCACATGCTAATGTAAACAAGTTCATAAGTTCTTGGGTTCAACTCCAAACAAATCTTTTGGTTATTGCTTTAATTTTCTTGCTTTATAGTCATTCTGGTGTGTGTTCAGGCCAAAGAGTGTGTGTATATTTATTTATTACTTCTTTACCTATTTATGTATTTATTTATTTAAAGAGCTTCTGTAAAAAAGAAATTACATTTAGAATCTATCTTTCGAAGTGAAAAAAGTTAGTAACCTTATAATATACCTTAATATACCTTTCGATGCTGATAAAAACACCTTGTATTTTCATTATTGATTCTGTGCCGGTACATTCAGTCTCAGGTTGTCTGAACTGCTCATGGTTTTGAAAATGACAGCACTCCCAGGTCACCTTCAAAAAAGTACTTAGGTTAAAATGAACACTTTGTAGAAGTTCTGATTCCCACCGAAGGGGACTATCAAAGACAATTTTCGATACTGGGAGAACCAGTATATTGAATATAATTTATTCCCAAAATGATAACTGTCAAAATGTTGTCAAAGAGTTGACAAAGTGTCTTTATTTTTTAACGATGAAAATATTCAAGACAGTCCCTGATCATAGAGAAAACATGTTTCTTTACAGCAAAGCTTTATAAATAATGGAAGTAATTTTAGTTGCCAAGTCCATTGGAAATCCAAACTAGCAAAGGTAAATACCAATTACACCAGTCTGGCTGATCTGAAAATGGATAAATGGAATTCTATTAAAATATTCAATTCTTCTGTAACTCTAAGAACTTGAGTCAATGGAGATAGTGAGAGTAAAGCAAATATATAGATATAAATATCAATGCATTTAATTCTGCGCCTTGTCAAGTGGCCACATTTGAGTGTTTTTGCACAATGTGTGGACGAAATCTCAGACCCGACAGCAGGTGTGGTTATAAAGCAGCTTTATTTTGCAGAGTCACAGTGAGAAGAGTTTCAGAAAAGCAGACAATCAAATATACATGACAGCGTCAGGGCTCTTCTGAACCCCGTCTGTTGGGTGGGGTCCAGTTTTATACCCCTAGAATGCGTGATTTAATATCATTATAAAATGTAACAGTCAATACTTTATTATACACAATCCTTGAGCCCCTTCAACGCCCCTTGTGCAACTTGATTTCTTGGCCCCTATTGTTATGGCGTTCAGATGTAAGTTAAGGGAAAACGTGATAAGGCAGACTCATGTGTGGAATGCTCATGCTACTTGGTTTCGTAAAGCTTACTTCTCAGACATGAATTAGTACAAGGGAACAAAGAGAACATTCGTCTTCCACAAATGTAATGGCATTTTAGCTGCAAAGAGGTCAGTTTCATGATGCTGCCCCTTACAACTCCCTTTCCCTTCTGCCAAAAATACTTGACAGCTACTAAAGATATGTTGTTAAATGTAAGGGCAAGGAAGACAAGAAAGGTTTGGGGCTCCAGTCTGGAGATCCCCCTTTAATGCAAGATTTCACAAAAGGAAAGGTCAAAATAATGAAAATAAAAGACATATCTCATCCAAGTAAGATTTTGTGGGAACATTAATGCTGAGACTCTGCTAGTCATATTTGCTGGCTCCTGGGGGCGGCAAATTTCTTTTATCCTGGTTGGGCAAAAAGAGGTGGAGTTTGAGGAGGAAATGTTATGTTCCAGTTGCTGTTCTTCCATTTTGTGAAGAGAAGCTGGTAAAACAAGTGTCCCATCTCATTATTATACCCTTGTGTTACCCTGAAATATGTCAGTGTAAGAGACTTACCATTCCTACATGTGTGATAATGATTTTATCATAATTTGCATTTGTTTAATGTAGTGCTTTGGTTACACTGTTCAACATGTGAAATATGTATGTTTGGGTGGTTTCTAAATATATGAATAAAATGTCCTTATTAACGTATAGACCCTGCAGTATGCTTTATACCACTGATAACAAGCCATACTGAAACTAGCTTAGGAAATGTGAAAACAAGAAGCAAACACTCTATAACAAAAGAAAAATTGCATGATTCATCACTAATAGGGTGACCAGATTTTACAATACTGGATTGGACATTGAAGCAAGAAGACAGAGAGACACCTGATTTTGGATATTTGAGGATTGATGACAAAGCTTGCAAAATCTAAATTCATTCTGTGGTCATCTAAGACAAACATTTGACCTCAAAAAAAGTAAATTTGATGTATTGTTCCTAAACTGGCAGTATATTGCATGGCAATAGTAAAGGATAACTTTCAAGTTGAGGTTATTTCTTTACAATTATGGCATATAGCAATATTCTACATGAAATTGAATTTTAAAGTGATTTATATTTTATACATTTTAATACATAACTAGGCTGCTCTTTCATTTTATAATGGAATGATGGATACCAGCATCCCATTATGATAAAAGCATTAAAGCTTACCAAAAATATCCATTTTTTGAGCCAAAACTGTTATCCATGTTGTTTTAAGAAGAAAAAAAAAAAGCAAAAAGCAAAAAATGTTAATGAGATTCAGCCATTTTAAAAGAAGACCAACTATGCACTTCATTTCACTGTTCTTCTTCCTCAGTGGCAAACTTTTCAGGGCCAGGGGGGTGGATTCACCTCAGAAAGTAATTTCCAAGTGCTGTTAATGACGTTATTGAATGCTGATGCCCAGATGTGAATTGCCATTCTTTAGACAACTAGACAACAATACCTGAAAAAAGTCACACATTCTTTCACTATACAGTAGGTTATTTTATTTTTTCCCCTGTTGCCACTAGTATTATAAAGCATGTTTGTGCTTCAGTTGTCTAGCAAGAAAGATTAAGCACACACATAGCGTGCAATCAAGTGACAGAAACCGAACAGACATTATAGGCATACATTTAACTTTAAACAGATTGAAATTTAGTATGTTTAGTACAGGTGTTTTAGTAAAGAGCAAATATACTATTAGTAAATAGTAGCAGAGTGGTCCAGAGCTGTCACTCCTGTCACAAAGTATCAAGTTCTGCCTGGAGTTTGCATGTTCTCCCCATGTATTTACAGATTGATTGTTATCAGTGTTTTAGAAAGTTTACTCACCCAAAAACATTGTCCTCTGTTCTTTAATTACCATATCATCAGCAAGACCAACTCGACTTGCATTAAAAAAGTCCATAATTGGTTTGTGCTGCTTTAATCTGTTTTGTCATAGTTGGGATCTATTGCACACTGCTTTTTTTCATTTTCTAAGTTTTTTTTTTTTTAATTGTATATGCACACCACGTGCCATGGAAAGTGCAATGAACGTGACGCTTGGCTCCGTCAAAAATCTAAGGTTTTTATTAAAATTACAATACAATGTAATCAGTTCATTTCAGATTTATTGTTATGTTCATAAAATACAGTAAGTCTCCTTCATATGAATGAGTTCTGTTCCCAGAGCATGTTCGCCAGTCTAATTTGTTCGTAAGTCCAGCAAAGTTAGCCTAAGCACACAATGCAACTCCCAGCCCTCCACTCCTACAGAAAACATGTACATGTATAGCTATTTTTATATAAGAGAGTGCAGTTTAACAACAAACAACTAAAAGTTATTTTTTATTCCTTTGTTTTCCATCAGCTGATCTTGGTACAGTAGACTCCTTATCGCTAGCGAACGAGCCTGCATATACAGACCTAGCATAACCATCTCCTAAATCTTATCAAAAACATGTTAGCTTTCAAAAGTTAATATTTTACTGTGACATTTTTTTCAGACCCTGACAGCCCCCCAACTGCATTGCACACCAAAACTCTGCTAACGCAGGCAGGGACTCCTTGTCTGCCATGAGTGCAACTCATTCCCGCTGATTGATGCTGGGAAAATTTACTTGGCTGTGTGTTCACTTGCTGTTTTCTCAGTTGTGTGATATCTGTCTCATCTTTTAATCTGAGAAGGGAGTGGCTGAAAAATGACAACAACATCACTGTGTGCATGCTGGGGTTTCTGAGAGTGCTAAAGATACAGCACCTGTTTGGATAACTTTGAGATGACAATAAAACTGAACTTTTTTTAGAAATCTGGATTCTTCTTCTTCTGTCTTGTGCAAGTCTGTGACCCACATATTATTTACACACAAAATTTTTGTATTGATTTTGCGTGCATTTTAACAACAAACCAAGTTCTTTTTTATTTTCAGTCACTTGATCTCTGTAGACACGCATACGGCTAGCGAACTGGCATACATAGCAAATATATGTTCCACGATCTTGCCCTTGTTCTTTAGAATCGTGCCGATGGTTGAATGGTTCATGTTATGTGATGTTGACAATCTTTTGCCACGCTCTACTCTCTCACTTATTTTTGTTTCCATCGTTATCGCCTGACGCTTCTTAGCAGTAGATTACTGCTGCTTTTACGCTTAATTCTGGACATGTTGGACTTGAAATAAAGCATGTAAACTCAATGTACACAGAGATATGGCCAAAACCACAACCACTTTTAGAGAGAATATTACAGTACATTTTTTAAAAATGATTAATTTATTGGACATGCATGTTCGCTTCTTTGAAAGTTCATAACATGAAGGTTCGTATATAAGGGACTTACTGATGAAACTTTTAACTGCACTGGTTACCATGACGCTGCCAACCAGTGCCTTTCATTCTGTAGGCTATTAAAATAACAACACAGAATATGAGTGGTGAAAAGTATTCACCATTTAGGTTAACATAATCATATGATTACTAGTTAGCACTACTCCCTAATAGTTCAGATTACATTTTTGGTCACAATAAATGGTCCAGCATAGTTGGTTGGCAAATACATCCCCTAGCCCCTAGGGACAATTAAAACACCATTGCACTATTATAAGCCACTCAAAACTAGTCCATTTCCTCCTTCATAATTGACTTCAATGTATTTTCTGGAGTATAGTGGAGTTCCCAAACATTTCTGTGATTTTTGCCAAACTCATGGTGAAGTGAACTCTGCTAGATTCACTCATCACTAATGCTACCCTAGAAAAAGCAGGTTCTATACCATGCACATAGATGGGACTAGATGCATTTTCATGCTGCATGGATCCACATATATCTAGATATCAGCAGTGATTTGGCTTGTCACAGAGATTAATTTAGCAAAGTTAAAGTTTTCCTACATAAATCTGGTATTAAATATGGTGTGTTATATCCTGCGTGCCTCGACATTACATATAATGGCTTTACACATGTTTGTGAAATGCTGAAAGAGGCATCCTTATTTATAAAATGAAGATCTTGCCCACCTTGGATTCTCACCCTGTTGACAATCGCTCCAAGGGTGACCCATGTTAGTCTGGCTTATTGCATAGGCCAAAGTGTGGACTGTTTAAGCCTTACTAGCACGGTAACAGTCATTCCTCAATTCAATTTTGCTCTACATTCGTTGTAATAAGGCTGTTTAACACCCCTGCTGAGGCACTACAAATTTTGGGGATTAAGAGTTTAATTTTGTGTACCATTTTTTATTATGTTTTTAATTGTTCTTAATATTTTGTATAGACACTTGCAGTATAGTTTTCTCTTCGTTGTTATTGTTCATAATGGTGCGACATATTGGCTCTCAGAGCATTTGTCCATATTTTGTTTTGGTATGTAGTGATCTGTTGCTGGTATATTGGTATATTATTTATGTCTTCTTGTTGTATTAGTGGCAAAGAAAACAAAGAATGGCTAGTGTATTTATCTTTGTATAGCTATATGAAGTTTGCACTCTCATTTGGGGAGAAAGTACACGTGAAGGGAAAAATACTGAAGACAGAATATTCTTCCTTAGTTAATTCTTTTATTTTTACTTTATTTTTTCTAGTCCTCTTTTTTTTTTTTTTCTTTTCCTCTTATAGCAGCTAGGCGTTTTTCTATGTTTGAGTAATGACAAGACAGAATATTTAGTTCATATTTTGTTTACCTGCACTTTTTAATGCCAAATAGTTTAGGCTGCAAAATCAATTTGGTCAGTTGCAATACCAAGGGTTTTGACCAGGGTGGTCAACTCCAATCCTGGAGGGCCATAGTGGCTGCAGGTATTTGTTCTAAACCAGTAGCTTAATTAGAAGCCAATCCTCACCAATAACAGATCTTATTAAATTTCATGTCTTGTTAGTGTTTTAACTCTGCCAAGTCAGTTCATTCTTAGGTCATAGATTTTTTCCCTTTTTCCAAATGATACATGTATCACCCAAGTGATTTGAAGCCTAAATTGGATGAGTAATTTTATGTTCTTCACTTTGACTTACTTAATACTTAATTAAACCAATCAGTTAATGATGAATACACACCAGTGGAAATGGAGACAAGCTAGATGTAGAACTGCTAGTTCCTTTGTCATTTGCATCTTATTGCTAATAAAGAGCAGTTAAAACAATGAATACAGCTGTTTAAGACTAAAATAAGCAATTAAGGGTTCAAAATCTTAACAAGCAACGCAACTAAAATGAGACAGAAAAATGTCACTTGAGCAATTGGGTTGGAACAAAAACCTTAAGCCACTGTGGCTTTCCAGGACTGATGTTGCTCAGCCATGATTTAAAGGGTCTGAATCTTAAATAGCAAATAAATTCAATGAAGTTAATCAGTTGTAAAAACTAGTCACAGATCAGGAAAATAGAATGAAAACCTGTAGTCACTGTGGTTCTCTAGCATTGGAGTTGGCCACCCCTGGTTTTGACCATCCTATCAAGAGTAGTAAAGCCTTATCTTAAAGTCTTTTAAGGCTAACATTTTTTTTGCAAGGAGCCCATCTTAATAATTAATTAATTTGACTACTTTTGAATATGTAAAGATTAGGTGGGGCAGCTCTTCCATCCCAGGCTTGGGGGCACAGCATTTCTTATCAATAAATGCATTTTTGTCACTAGTAAGATTATTCCAGACATCTATGGTAGATTTATAATTGTAATGGACAATTTTAAAATATTCTACTTAAACATGCAAGTGATTATGTCCTTAATTTCGATGATAAGCAGTTTGTTATAATTTTTTTCTCTACCCTGCCAGATATTGGCACACATTAACTAATTGCAGGAGGAAATTGTGTTTTGAATCTTTCTTTAGATTGCTCCCCACTGAGGCCCACTCCATTTGCTACCATTTTTCAGGCTATTAGTTCTTTACTGAATAGTTAAAAACACTCTGATGTCTGGCATTTCTTTAATCCTAAATCTAGGGAGAATTGATTCTTTACCCATCTACTGTTATTCTCAAATACCTGTACATTTTCCTAGATAATAAAATGTTCTTTTCTATATGTGCCAAAATTTACAGCAATATTGTAAAGTTGAATCATGACATCCTGATCTTAGAATTATGGTTTCCTCATATCCTTTAGCTGGCAGGCCTTGTTGTTTAAATATCTTTCTCCTCTCAGATCCTAATTTTTGTACAATTAGATTCTACAAAAAATAACTTTATTTTTGGACACAAACTCAACCCCCTTCATTTCAGCTTCTACTTTGTGGGATATTGTGACGACATATCTACATGGCCAGATTAAATCTAATACTGTTCACTTAAAAAAAGATGTGTGGGTAAAGAATTGCTGAAATTACACACCCTTTTTTAGATTTGGACTACGTTATGCACTGTCTCTAACATTAGAGCTTTATAGAAAAAGGTAGATCTTGCAGATAGAGATTGAGCTATTATTAATTAGATTTTTTTTTTATTAATTTTATTACAATCCATACAAAGCAATCAAGTTTTTACAAAAAGAAAAATTGAGTTAAGAACAGATCCAAAGAAAAACTGAGTTAAGAACAGATCGATCCCCACCCCTGAGAGAGAGAGCAAGCCAAGCCGCGTTAAATTTTAAGGCTTGTAAACATACCTAAATTTATGAACTTATTTTAAAATGTTACTGATTAGATCCTGCCATGTTCTGAAAAAAGTCTGTACGGATCCTCTAACTGAGTATTTGATTTTTTCCAATTTCAAATAATATAACACATCGGTTTCCCACTGACTTAAAAGAGGAGAGTTTGGGTTCTTCCAGTTTATCAGAATAAGTCTGCGTGCCAACAGTGTAGTGAATGCAATCACAATTTGTTTGTCTTTCTCCACTTTAAGCCCCTCTGGAAGAACCCCAAACACAGCTGTTAATGGGTTAGGAGGGATTGTGAGTCCAAGGCTGTCTGAAGGTAATTAAAATTTTTGTCCAGAATAATGTTAATTTGGTGCAGGCCCAGAACATGTGACCTAGTGAGGCTGGGGCTTGGTTGCAACGTTCGCAGGTTGGATCATGCCCTGGAAACATTTTGGAGAGTTTTAGTCGAGACAGATGTGCTCGATATATAATTTTGAGTTGTATAATTGTATGCTTTGCACATATGGAGCTCGAGTGAATTCTCTGCATTGCTACTTTCCACTCCTTTTCTGATATATTAATTGAGAGATCTTTTTCCCAGTGTCCTCTTGGATCTTTGAAAGGGAGGGATTGTAAAATGATTTTATATATTGTAGAGATGGAGTCTAAGTCCTTGAGATTGAGCAATATTTTTTCCAGCATGGATGAGGGTGCAAGATGAGGATAATCTGGAAGGTTCTGTTTAACAAAGTTCCTGATTTGAAGATAGTGAAAGAAATGTGTAGCTGGAATGTTAAATTTGGAATGTAATTGTTCATAGGATGCAAAGACGTTGTCTATATAAAGATCTCTAAGCAAGTTAATTCCAAATTTTTCCAGATATTAAAACTGCATATGTTTGTGAAGGTTGAAAGAGGTGGTTCTCTTGCAGAGGTGCCACAGATAGAAGCTTCTCCGTCTTAAAATGCTTTCTACATTGGTTCCAGATTCTAAGTGAGTGGAGCACAATTGGGTTATTAGTGTATTGCCGATAGCGTGTGTTTATTGGAGCACAGAGCAAGGAATACAAAGAAGTACTGCAGGATTTTACTTCTATTGCGGTCCAAGCCTGTGTATGTTCTTCTATTTGTGTCCAGGTTCTTATCGCTGTATATTTGCTGCCCAGTAATAAAACTGGAAGTTAGGTAGAGCCATGCCGCCTTCTGCCTTTTGTCTTTGTAGGGTCGCTCTTTTGATGCGTGGATGTTTTGAATTCCAAATAAATGAGGTTATTGTTGAATCTAATTGCTTAAAGAATGATTTATTAATGTATATTGGATGTTTTGAAATAAAAAGGAGCTTAGGAAGAATATTCATCTTAACAGTGTTAATTCTTCCAGCTAGTGTGAGATGAAGGGTTGACCATCTATGCAAGTCTTGTTTAATTTTTTCCATGCAGACGAAAATTTTGTTGATAAAGAGCTTTATGTTTACTTGTGATGTTTACCCTAGGTATTTAAACTGTTCTGCAATGATAATAGGTAGGGTGTCTAATCTAATATTATATGCTTGAGAATTCACTGGAAAGAGTACACTTTTATTCAGATTAATTCTGAGACCAGAGATCTTTTGAAATTCTGTGAGTGCTGCTAAGACTGCAGGCACAGAATTTTCTGGGTCCGATATATACAGTACCATGTCATCTGCATATAATGAGATTTTCTGTTCCAGTCCTTCTCTGCTAATCCCCTTTATCTGATCAGTATTTCGACAATGTATTGCCAGTGGTTCAATGGCAATCAAAACAGCAGGGTGACAAGGGCATCCTTGTCTAGTGCCACGTTCTAGTTTAAAGTAGTCTGAGCAAATGTTATTGATGCAAACTGAAGCTTCTGGGTTAGTATACAGTAATTTAATCCATGCACAAATGTTGGGCCAAACCCAAACTTCTCCAATGTAGTAAAAGGTATTTCCATTCAATCATGTCGAATGCTTTTCTGCATCCAATGATAATAATATTTCTGGGGTGTTTGATTTAGTTGGTGAGTATATTACATTAAACAGGCGTCGAAGATTTGAAGATAAGTGTCGGCCCCTAATAAATCCAGTTTGGTCTTGTGATATTACGAGGGAGCACTTTCTCCATCCTTCTAGCTATGATTTTAGAGAGTATTTTAACGTCGTTATTCAGAAGTGAAATTGGTCTGTATGATGCACATTGTAATAAGTCCTTATTTTGTTTTGGAAAGACAGTGATTAGTGCTTGGCGAAAGGTTTGTGGAAGAGATTGGTTATCTCTGGCTTCTGTAAATGTTGCTAATAGGAGGGAGCTAGCTGAGCGGAGAATTTCTTGTAAAACTCTGCAGGGTAGCCATCAGGGCCTGCTGCTTTTCCACCTTGGAGTGACTTTATAGCATCTAGTAATTCTGATAATGCCAGAGGTTTATCAAGTTCCTCCACACTAAAAGCGTCTATTTGTGGTATCTGTAATGTATCCAGAAATGCATTAGATTGTGTATTGTCTTCTTTAAACTCAGTAGTATATAGGGATTTATAGTAGTCTCTGAAAGTGTGCATTATATTTTTGTGTTCGATGATTTTATCTCCGTTCGTGTTAGTGATTACGAGATTGCGTTGCACTTCTTGCTTGTGAATTTGTTGAGCTAAAAGCTTATTAGCTTTCTCTCCATGTTCATAATAATGATGTCTGGATTTGTAAATTAGTTGTTCAGTTTCTTTAGTTGTCAAGAGGTTTAATTCTGAATGTAGAGCCTGCCTCCTCCTATGTAGAGTCTCGCTTGGTAGTCTGGCATGTTCTTCATCTATTTTAGTAATTTCGCTTTTTATCTCTGCTACTTTCTTGGCTTCGGATTTATTTCTGTGGGAAAGATATGAGATAATCTGTCCTCTTAAGAAGGCCTTAAGAGTTTCCCAGAGTATTCCTGCAGAGATCTCGGGGATGTATTTGTCTCTAGAAAGAATTTGATTTGTTTGGATATAAATTCAGTACAATTCTCGTCAGCTAATAGAAGCGGTTGAGGCCATCTGCGGGTGAGTGTATGGGGCTTAGTAATTTCAGCTCCAAGATCATAGGTGCATGGTCAGAAATAACAATAGCATCGTATTTACAAGATTTAATCTTAGGCAAGAAGTTATTGTCTATAAAGAAGTAATCAATCCTTGAGTAGCAATGATGTACTGGTGAGTAGAAAGAATATGTTCTTGAATTTGGGTTTAAAAACCTCCAGGGATCTGATAAGTTGTGATCAGTTATAAACTTTGTAATTATCTTTGCAGTGTTAGATGCCATTTCCCCTGTGGAGGAAGTCCTATCTAAAAGTGGATTTAAAACACAATTAAAGTCCCCAGCCATTATAACTTTATGAGTGTTCAGATTGGGAATGGATGCAAATAAATTTTGTATAAATTCCTTATCATCAACATTAGGTGCATAAACATTTATCAAAATCATTTTACAGTTAGATAAGTCTCCCATGACCATTACATATCTCCCTTCAGGATCCAATACTACATCTGATGCTACAAATGGTACTGTTCTATGTATGAGAATTCCCACACCTCTAGTTTTCTTTGTAAAACTAGAATGGAACATTTGGCCAGTCCAGTCTTTTGCAGCGGAACTGATCCTTGCTTAGTAAGTGGGTTTCCTGTAAAAATACTATTTTAGCATTTAGACCTGTTAGGTGAGAAAGTACTTTCTTTCTCTTTAATTCGTGATTCAGGCCTTTAACATTCCAGCTTACGAAGTTAACTGTCCCATCATGGAGACACTGATTCTGAGTTTTTGATGTCATTTTATAGTCTTAACTGGAAGTGAGACAGTTTAGGTCTTAATTTCCTATTTCCCCAAGTTGTTGCCATGCAGCTTATTATTACGTTGATAGTTATAATTATAAAGATTGAGATGATAGATTAGGTATAGATCAAGCCTGCTCTCTTTCTCTCTCCCCTTAACCCCCACCCTCCCTTTTTGCCTCCCCAAGTGAGGCTAAAACCCACTTCACGCAGTCCCAGTCCTCTGACATACCCAGAGACAGAGCACGTCCAAAGCACACAAGCCCCATGCAGTGGGCTTTAGGGTTAAAAGATAGAGATATCTGTTACCAATATAGTCTTTAAAAAAAAAAAAAAATTTTGCACTTAAAATATATATATAGTCTTCAGCAATTTTAGTGCATTAAGATGATACACCCAGATAATAAACCCGGGATGGTGTTAAAATGTGTCCAGAATAAGCATAGCAAGTCTTAATGCAGTAATAGCAATAACAATAAACCAAGGGTATGATATTGAACAGTCTCGTTTAGGGTAGAGATGAAATAATTAGAAAAGAAAAAGAAAAAAAAAGAGAAAAAAGAATAATTAAGCACAATAAAACATAAACAGATAGCGCCCTAGTAATACTAAGTAATAATGAGAATATATGAGAATATATGCTGATAAAACCCGTATTTTAAAACGAATAGATCAGACAGTAGTTTGTTAATCCTTGCTTTATCATTAACCACCATGACTCACTATTATGACTCACTATTATGTATCAGAATTGTCCCGGGATCAGCTTTCTTAATTCCTTTTCTGCTTCTTCCTTGCTAGCGAAGACATAGAATTGACCCTGCCATTCCACTTTCTGTTTTGCCGGATACAAGAGGCTGTATTTGATGCTTGCTTGCTTGCCGTAACCGCTGTTTAATGTTGTAGAAGGCTGCGCGTTTAGTAGCTGTTGCTGGAGAGAAGTCAGAGAAGATACGAATGTTGTTATTTTCATATATAATATCTTCCTTGTTTCTGAGGAGTGCCATCACCTCTAGCTTAAATGATAATCGTTCAAAACGAACTATAAAAGATCTTGGTCGGGGTCTAACGGTGTTTGATCCGCGTACGCGGTAAGCCGCTGCTATCTCAGATTCTGCTTTAAAGTCCCCGATTATTTTAGAAAAAAGTTCAGCTGCGAATTTCACAGGGTTTGAACTTTCTCGATTCTCAGGCAGACCTTCAATTCTGACATTATACCTTCTACTCCCATCTTCCAAAGCAGCCAGTCTGTCTCCAAGTTTTTCTCTGAGTTTTTTGTATTCAGAGCTGACATTTACTGCTTTTTCCTCGGCACTGGCAGCTAAATGTTCGGCCATTTCAATCCGATTCGTGAATGTCTCCTTGAGATCCCCCAATTGGAACTTTGTTAAACAGAACCTTCCAGATTTTCCTCATCTTGCACCCTCATCCACATCGGAAAAAATATTGCTCAATTTTAAGGAATTAGACTCCATCTCTACAATATATAAAATCATTTTACAATCCCTTCCTTTCAAAGATCCAAGAGGACACTGGGAAAAAGATCTCTCAATTAATATATCAGAAAAGGAGTGGAAAGTAGCAATGCAGAGAATTCACTCGAGCTCCATATCATAAAGCATACAATTATACAACTCAAAATTATATATCGAGCACATCTGTCTCGACTAAAACTCTCCAAAATGTTTCCAGGGCATGATCCAACCTGCGAACGTTGCAACCAAGCCCCAGCATCACTGGGTCACATGTTCTGGGCCTGCACCAAATTAACATTATTCTGGACAAAAATTTTTAATTACCTCTCAGACAGTCTTGGACTCACAATCCCTCCTAACCCATTAACAGCTGTGTTTGGGGTTCTTCCAGAGGGGCTTAAAGTGGAGAAGGACAAACAAATTGTGATTGCATTTACTACACTCTTGGCACACAGACTTATTCTGATAAACTGGAAGAACACAAACTCTCCTCTTTTAAGTCAGCGGGAAACCGATGTGTTATATTATTTGAAATTGGAAAAAATCAAATACTCAGTTAGAGGATCCGTACAGACTTTTTTCAAAACATGGCAGGATCTAATCAGTAATATTTTAAAATAAGTTTATAAAGCACAGAGAATTTATTAACTTAGGTATGTTTACAAGCCTTAAATCTTACACCGTTTGGCTTGCTCTCTCTCTCTCTCAGGGTTGGGGATCGATCTGTTCTTAACATAATTCTTTTTTTTTGTAAAAACTTGATTGCTATGTATGGATTGTAATAAAATTAATAAAATAAAAAAAAGAGATCCCCCAATTGATCAGTAAGCGTGCTCAGTTTAACCGAGTTTTGCTGAATGCACCTGTCGAAGCTCAAGTTGCACCTCTTGACGCAGCCATTAATTAGATTTAATCATGACTACTAGAAACCCGACAGCGTTTTCTTGAACATGGGGACAAGTCTGGCAAGGTACTTGCTCATTAATTACAGCAATATGCAGTCTCCCACATAATTAAACAGATTTGCATCCAGTCTGGCAGTGTGTCTATAGAGCATCAACAATAAATGATAAGTTTAAGTTATTTTATTCATCCTTATTTAAATCGAGTTCATCCTCTGATTCTGTATGAATAGATTCCGTTTTTGAAGACATTGAGGTTCAATTCACTAAATCTGTACTGGATGAACCTCTATCTATTAGGGAGATTATCCAGACCTTTAAATTTATTTATCCTAGCAAATTTCCAGGGCTGATGTCTTTTCATTAGAATAATATAAATCTCCTTCCTTCCAGCTTAAAACTCTTTTGTTATCCATATTTTCTGAATGTTATACTTCTAAACTTTATGGACTAGCTTCTGTTAGGCCACCATTTTGCTGGTGCTTAAACAAGGTAAAGAGCCTTTGGACTGTGGTTCATAATGTCCAGTATTACATCTTAATGTTGATATTAAAATACTAGCATGCCATCTTGAGTCAAATATTACATCTAACATGATCTGGTACCAGAGTGGTTTTATGAAAAACAGGAACTCATTTTATAATCTGTGTCACTTATTTCAGATTGTAGACCCTCTGCGATATAAAATCCTGACAATAGATATTTGAGTAGGATTATTTATTGATTTTTGTGACATTTATTTTGTGGGTTAGGTTCCTCTATTCTTCCCCCAGGCCACTATGTATCCTAATAATATCTAATCTGTTTATTTCCCCTTATAACAAAGTAGGAAGCAGTAATGCCCACTTTACCCCTTTCTTGTTGCTGTTTCTATTGAGCTCCTTATCATTTTACTATGAAGTAATCAAGGCATTCATGGAGTTATCAGAGCTTGGTGAGAGCAGTAGATTTACCTTTATGCTGATAATATTTCTCCTTTTATATGTAACCCTGCAACTTGGTAAGACATTTGGTTATAAATTGAATTTTAGCAAAGGTTAATTATTTCCTGTTTTCTCTGCTGCTAAAGATTTTCCCCTTGACTTGTTGCCATTCAGAGTTTCCTCTGATGGGTTTACATATTTAGGTGTAATAATGACACACTCATATATGACTAGTGACCTTTTCAGGCTGAACTTTTTCTCATTACTTGCACAAATTATACAGGACCTTATGCACTGGCCAGTTTTTTTGTACTTGCTTCAGTGTATTTCAGTGTTTATCCTTAAATGATTTTTCATCTCACTTGATCAGATTATTTCATTGTTTATTTGGAATCAGAAGATTCCAAATGTACTGTACTTAATCTTTCTTACAGACCAAAGCAACTAGGAGGCCCATCAATGCTGAATTTTCAATTTTGTTACTGGGCAGCCAATATTCATAGTGTAGCATACTGGTCTAGGTAACAGTTGGAATCAATGGTCCCTTTGTTGGTTTATATAGAGGCACCCTATTGCCATTTGTCTCTTGCCATTTTGCTTTGGTCCTCTTTATCCCTTTCTTCTTTCTCCTTTTTTGTTAAACCTCCTATCCATCAGTTTCTTAAAATTTAGTCTGGAGGATGTAGTATTTAATTTATGGGTTAAAAAAATAATAAATTGCATTAAATACATTACTGGCTTGCATAGAATTAATTGTTGAATCCTTTGAGCAACTGGCTCCAAAATATCCATCCATTATCCAACCTGCTATATCCAACTACAGGGTCACGGCGGTCTGCTGGAGCCAATCCTAGCCAACAAAGGGCGCAAGGCAGGAAACAAACCTCGGGCAGGGCGCCAGCCCACCGCAGGGCACACACACACACACCAAGCACACACTAGGGACAATTTAGTATCGCCAGTTTACCTAACCAGCATGTCTTTGGACTGTGGGAAGAAACCGGAGCACCTGGAGGAAGCTCATGCAGACACAGGGAGAACTTGCAAACTCCACGCAGGGAGGACCCGGGAAGCAAACCCAGGTCTCCTAAATGCGAGGCAGCAGCGCTACCACTGTGCCACCATGCCGCCTGCTCAAAAATATGATATCCCAAAAAACATTTTCACTTTCACGGTTTTATGTCAAGTACATTTACATCTTTCCTCTCTCTACTTGAGCCTTCTCATATTGACACAATACTCCCAAATGAAACCATATTTTAAGGGTCATATTTCTCGAATATATATTTCCATTTCAGCTTTATTAAGCACCCGTGGGAATCTAACCTGAAGCATACATTTCTGCATGGAGCAGTATTCTCACACAGACTCTCTTATCCACTATCTATGCTGGACATGACCTGATGCAGTTTAAAATCTTTAAAATACTGAATCCACTTTTGCAGTGAGGTTAGCTTTCATATACTCAGACATAGATAAAACAGTATATGTTCATTTCCATTTATGTTTTGCAACATTTTATATTTACTGTAAGCATACCTGAAACATTATACACAATCTGCTATCTACAATAATTATATATAGGGTTATTGCATGAATAACATAAACAAAACAATTGAAAATTGTAAACATCATGGTAGGCAACCAAAGCCAATCCCAGCACTATCAGGATCAATGTTACTGGCCCATCACATCACAGTATGGAAAATTACATTGGCTATCACAAAGTTACAGAACTCTAGGACACTGAGTATCAAAGCGATAGATAGATAGATAGATAGATAGATAGATAGATAGATAGATAGATAGATAGATAGATAGATAGATAGATAGATAGATAGATAGATAGATAGATAGATAGATAGATAGATTTGTCCCAGCTGGAAATTTGCGGACAACTGCAAAATGAACACCTTTATTTTGTAACTGCCCAAGCCAGGCTACATTGTGGTTTTTTTTTATTTTTAACTCAGCATCTTATATATTGTGAAAAAATAGTCCCACTAAAGTATGCTGTCTTGTAACCCCTCTCATTCTTATTCTAAGATGATAAAAGATGCTGGAAGCAAGAATCCTTGCACATGAATTAGGCTAGGGATGTAATGGTATCATTAAGCTTGAGGAAATAAGATGCTGAAATCATGATAAATTTAATTCCCCCTGGCAGCCCTTGTTGGATTATTTTTTAACATTCATCACCCCCTCTTCACTATTTGGTGTACTGCTCTGTCCTCTTCCACCATCTTTTCTATCATTTTAATGCCTAGTTGCTCACCCGTTTTTTTTGTCTGGTGGGAGGTAACTCTTGGCATCACTTCAGTGTTATGATTTATAAAAATAATGCTATCACAGCTATCACTCATGCATTTTTGTAGTTACAGCTTCCCCTTATCAACCTATGTCTCAAATGTCATTTTGTTTCTTTTTGTTGGTGTGATTTGATGATTTGCAAAATGTATTAATAAAGATGAAGATGAAAATAAAATCATCTTATTTCTCTTCTGCCATAACCAGTAAAGAAGGAGGGTGTTGTGTTCAAATTATCTACATAGGAATGAAATGAAAAAAGAAGGAAAACAATTTTCTTAGCATGCAGAAAAAAAGCACACAAGTACACAATGATGAAATGTGCACCTTCTTATTCCTTTAGCAATGATTTGCACCCATGTCAATTATGAAAGCATATACAGTAAGCCAATGAATATATTCTGGCAACTGACTCTCTCCTACATTGAGTGGTTTACCATGCAATATCATGGTAGGAGAAACCTCATTATTATTCATAAAGTCCATTTTTGATCCAGTTTTGGTCTGAATGTGGTGAAAGAAAACTCCACTTAGGTGATCATTCATACTATAAGCCACATAAGCTCAGTGCATGCTGCTAATAGATTTTTTTTGTAAACTTTTTTTGTGATCAACTTTTTATTAAATAAGAACAAAACGACAGAAGATAAACAATAAACAAAAATATTAGAAAAGAACCCAAAACTTTTAAAGGAAAGTTTCTTGGCATCTTCCACCAGGAATAGGAATTTTATGCTGCATTTTTTTTCACTGAAGGTTAATTTTCTTAGCTTTGGTCAGTGGTGCTGGAGTGGAGAATGCAGTTCATCTATCCGTCCATCGTCAAACTCACTTCTTCAAGCTCATCACTGAACGCTGGGTGGAAAAGACATTCACTATCTCTTTTTTATTTTATTTAAAATTAATAACAAAAAATCTGCCATAACTGATCGTCAGGTGTGATTGAATTCCAATACACATTGAATAATACTTTCAGCTTTTGCACTGTATGAAATTAATTTTCTTTGGCTATCAAATGCATGCGTTTTTGACAAAATTCCACTAGCTTTGTCTAGCACTGGAATTTGAACATTCTTGACTGAAGACGATTTGCTTTCCAGAAACTCATCATGCTTTTTAGTATGCATTGACTTAAGGTGAAAAATCTGATTTTTTTTTTGTATTGTAGTTTTTACTAGTATCCCTCCTCATGAAATATGTTATTACAAAGGCACAATCATTAAGAATGACTTATTTCACATTGTACAGGGCTTGTTCGGTGTTCACTGGCAATGGATTATTACATTTTTATATCGATCTTTTAGTTTGTACAGTCGCACAATTCTACTGCACTAGTTCGAAACCTTATGCGATTATGCAGGCTGACCATTTTTATTGTTACTGTAGAATCTTATTTACATGATGAAAAGCTAGGGCATACTATGGGTGATTCATCCCTCTGAAAAGAAAAACTGTTGGGGGAAAATATTTTAAATTCAGATTTTTATTTTCCTAAAGTATCACTTGAAACTTTTAATAAATCATTTCTGTCTTTTATTTTTATCTGGACCATGTATACCTTGCTTAGCTGTAACTTTATGTCTTCCAGTTAATGTGGCTACCTTTTTTCACTTCTCTCTGAGCTAAAGCTTAGATTACAAAATGACCCAAGGCCGGCTGAAATTTGTTTTACTCTCTGTATATCTGTAAGCATTTTTCTTCCAAATGACTGTTTAGAAGCATAACTTCAAAAGATTCTCTGTAAATAAAGTTTACTTGCCTTGGGATAAATTCACATGTTCCTAAGAGGATTACAGTGGTAATTCCATTTGGTCTATCTACATTCCTCTTTGTATATTGAAACAAACAACTTTTTTGTGCCCTTCTTCTACCTCTTTCTTCAACTGTCTTCTTGAGAAAAAAGATGTTTTTGTTGCAGTTGAATTTTCTTTTTCCAGTAAAGTAGAAACTGCAAACACTATCACTCACCTTAGGGTTCAATTAAAGAGGAAGACCTGCCGATCTACTTGTCTTTCTGCCAAGGGCTATGAAGCATTACCTATATCTGACAGAAGGGAAATGGTATTTCCCCTGACAGATAAGTATCATGTCATGGATTATATGCTTGCATTGGTTTCCTTGCTGTGCTTGATATTGTGGATCAAACTTTCATTTCTGTCATTTCTACACATGTGAGCAGTTCCTCACACATGGTCTCAATTTCAGATGCTATGTGAACAGATCATTTTCTTTACAAATATGGCATATATGGCAAACAGCACTTCATCAAAGTGATATAACTTCCCTTTGGATAAAGACTTTTTCCGTACCAATAGTCATTACAGAGGTCAAGCAAAGTAGACTTGGAAGACCCAGGTACTGTATGAAGTTCAGTGCGTCATTGATTCAAGGAAGGGATAGGAAAAGCAAGAACCGTTTCATTTTTAGAGATAAGAACTGTGTGGCTGACCAAGGCAGAATCACTTTTGTAAAATGTGTTAGAGCTGGGTGTCAATGGAATTCTTCAGTAGTCACAGTTGGAAACTTTGTTGGGTGTTCCTTCTGATTCTTCAATGCACCAATATACCAGTATGCCCCTTGGTTTTCCTCTGTCTTTCCACTCTCAAGCCCTATCAAGTGAAAGCTTGACTTGTATCTAGGCCAAGAATGCAATCATTTATATGGTCTGCCACAAAAAGTTATTTACATGCCTATTGCCACAAATGGTGGTGTTCATATCTTTGAGTTTTGTCCAGTGAAAAGTTATAGACTTTGAAAAGTTTATGAATAGTAGAAATTCTATTGTCTACAGTGCCTGGCAGGTGGATAGTTGATACCGTTGATCCCATGTTAATCAGGTCTTGGTAGTACTACCTTTGCATCTAGTAAAATAAATACAATGATTTAACCTGAGACATTCAAACTTGAAACGCTGACATATAAATAGAGATGTCATATCCATTGGGCAGGCAATAGCTTCAGTTTCCCTATGTATGTTTTGGTCATCACTTTTGTGTAAATTAAGAATTACTTATGAACACTTAGAAATCACTACAGTTTTTTTTGTCTGGCGCTTCCTGATTCACAGTTATGAGAAAACTCCACATATGGTATACTGTTTGACTCAGTATGCAAGACGTTAACCTTGGCCCTATTGACCTAAAAACATCTCATTTCTGGAGCATATTTTGTGTTGGAAATTTCACACTTATGACAAAGAGTAAACCAATAGGTGTCTTCATCAAAAGTGATCCGAAGGACATAAAGTTCTGCATGCCACATCAGCCAACCCTAGTCCCAGTTCCAGTTCACCCCCTAATGGGATATGAGGGGTCAAAATTTCTTCCTTCCATAAAACTTCGAAAAAAATGGGGATTGGTAATACAGGCATGTGGAGGTTCCTGATTTTAAATATGAAACATAAGCATATTTTGGGCTATTTTAAAATCAATGATTATGGGTTGGAAAATGGATGAATGATTACCAATATAATGTTATTTTTGAGTTTTAATCCTTTACTAAGGATCTAGTCCACTACGAACTTCTATCAGAGGTTGAAAAATAACAATTATAATTGAGAATATTTAGACTTTAAACATTTAAACTGAAGCACACATTGTAATAATTCAAATATCTGATTAAACTATTCTTGTTTATTATTTAATTCTATATCATGAATTAAATCATTACATTCATTATGAACACCCTGAATTAGGTCTGCATGTGTTACTTCAAACTTTTCTAATTTTCATTCGATTACATAGGCAGTCAGATTAAATAGGTTTTATGATGATGCCATGCCTAAATGTACTTACATCACTTGCTTCAATTACACATTACACAGAGGTGGCATCACCAAATGCTGGTCACTGGTAGACCAGTGTGGGCAAGAAACAGCATAGCACTTCACCAGTGACTCCATATACTGCAACCATTCCAGCTGATGTTTGACATTTCCTTACACTCTGATTTGGGAGATGCCCAAATAGCTTAAGACACAACCCCATGGTCCTGGAGAGCATTTTTTCATGCCACTGTATTCTGTAATTCTGTGTAAGAATGGTATGAAGATAAAACCACTTAGCTTGACTTGACTTGACTAAAAAGGCAGAAATTATGTCTTCCTTCATCCCTTTTCCTTGCATTTTGCAGCCAAAGTTTATGGGTCATCTCCATTTCACATGATGTTGCTTTGGTGCTTTTCAGTGTTGCATCTGCAAACAGGCGGCCAAAACACATTATATAATTTCTAATGCTTAGCCATGCCTCTTTGATGCATCTTTTGATTAATAGTTTGTTACATCTAGGTTTTGTACAGGCAGACTGTTGTTTACCTGAAACATTTATTGAAAAGACAAGTATTTCTGTGTTACTGCTCTGGGGGCATGTGTGTGTTCCTCACCTATCACTGCTTTTTACAACTTAAAGTCCATAAAGGATTTGTTCTGTCCAGATGTCTTCCAACAAATGTATTGTATTGGTGACAAGTAGGTACCTGAAAGCTTGCATACTCCTTCCACCAGTGACAGTTATTTGGTCTCTATATAGAAAGGAAATGTTTTTTTCTTTTTAAATTATACAAATGTGAGTGGAATACCAACTTACTGAGGCAACTTTGGTCATTTAGCTGTTCTTCTTCCTCTTCATCTATTTTCTCATTGTCAGGAAATTGTGTTTAGAGGTAAGGAGATGCCTTCCTGTAGAGCAGTAGCAGGAACTAAAATATTTGCAAGGTTTAACACCACCTTTTTATTTTCGGTCACCTCTTCCACTGCAGCCTCTAGGAGCTACAGAAGTAGGAAGGAGTTGTCCTGATATGCTAAATTCTGTTTAATTTTATAGTGCTGGTGTCCGATGAGCTTGTCAAGGATTTGATGAAAAACTGGTCTTGTTTTTTTTTTTTTTTTTGAGTTTTTTTTTTGTTTTTTCTGTCCACCCTGGCCATCGGACCTTACTTATTCTATGTTAATTAATGTTGACTTATGTTTATCTTTTATTGTGTCTTCTATTTCTCTATTCATTTTGTAAAGCACTTTGAGCTACATTTTTTTGTATGAATATTTGCTATATAAATAAATGTTGATTGATTGATTGATTGTTGTAGGGCTGGTGGAGCTGGGACAATCAGACTAGGTCTTGCTGGCGGTATTGGTGCAGATGGGGACTTTTGTTACTCTACAAGACTGTACATATCTCCTGTTTACCCTAACAGGACAAGAGCACACCACCAGATATCCTATTTGGTCAAAATGAGACTATTATTATATAAGAAATATTACAATACAGTATACTATTCCACTCAACCTTTTTAGAATGTGTGATATTTAGGGTTGCATCTTTTATACAAAATGGCATACAGCAAGTGTGTTGTTCTGTAATGTAAATATGTTTCATATACAATTTACATGATTTCAGCTAATGCAAGGGAAAAATGTACTGGTGTATATGACAGAATTGCCCCACTGACTCATGAGCTATGTGATTTACTCAAGGGACTCTCAAATTTGCATGCAAGAGTATCTTCTTCACTATTAGTATTTACATCCATGCTGTACACAGCTTGAAATATAATTTTGGGAGGACTTTCTTGACAGTAATGCTCTTTATTGATTTACTATAATCTGCAAATGGATCAATTTTCTTGTCGTAAAATGATTATATTTAAAAGCCAGAGTGTGCACCTTCACTAAGAACTATATGGAAAAGATATTGTACTTGATGAGAATCACTTTTGGTAGCAAGGCAGTGCAAACCAGATTTCTCAGAAATGTAAAGCCTCATTCATTAGTGTAGCTAACAGACCAGGGGCCTGATGTATAAACGGTGCATATGCACAGAAATGTTGCATAAAAACGTTTCCACGTTCAAATCGTGATGTATAAAACCTAAACTTGGCGTAAAGCCATGCACATTTCCACGGTACCTCATATCCTGTCATACGCAAGTTCTCCGCTCAGTTTTGCAGACTGGCGGCACCCAGCGTCAAAGCAGTGCTACTGTTCCTGTGTGGTTTATCTTTCTTTTTCAGATCCACGTCCCTGACGCGGCTTTATAAATACACTGAAATTAATGGCATATTGTTAATAAGTTTAATGCATCTGATTGTAATTAACCAGTAACAATATAATGGTCCACGGAATGGTCAAACTATTCCAAATACCATAACCGCTTTAACGTTGTTACTCTCACTGCACTTTCTTCTTCTTCTGTCAGCTGCTCCCGTTACGGGTTGCCACAGCAGATCATCTTTTTCCATATTACTCTCACTGCACCTCTTGGAGCAGCTGATTGGAAAAAGAATTATTGGTATACAGCATCAAGCACACGCTGCCCCAGCCATGCTTCCTATTTGAACTGCTTCTCACATGGCAAAAGTTTCAAACCTTTCCTGTACGGACCTTGCGGTTCAGAAAGAGTTTCATCCCAAAAGCTCTAAATGCACTCAATCAGTCCATCAACTGCTCCATGTAGAACTGTTTGTACTTATAAGTACAATCACCTAACTGTAAACTTGCACTACAGTTATAATATTGCACAACCTGAGCCACTTTATAAAGCGTGTATTTACATATGATGATGATATCATTTTTAAAATGAAATGCAGCAAAATATGTTTATTATATTATACAGATAAAACTTTAACTTCATTTAAATAATCTACTAATAATTAAAGGACACGGTGTTGCTACACTACCAAGGATCTGGTGCTCCGCTCACGGATTGTTCCTGCCTCGCACTGTATGCCTCACTGGGACTGGCGTGAAGGATAGAATAATTAAACATGTACTACAAAGATATTTCAATGTTCTTTAAAAGATCAGCTTCCTTTTGTTGTTTATACCACTGTTTAAACCAACAAATAGTGCAAAGTATGTTTCTCCTTGCCTCCACTTGGTATTCGCTGAAATTCTTCCATTTTCCCTCTTGCTTTTCCCATTGTCTTTTCACAGAACGCTGATGTTGTGTCCCAGTGTGATGAGCACCATTATTATTATTTTGTCTTTATTTTGTGTAAATATTATGTGTATGTTTCTTTAATTTATTTTACTCTGGCAGTGCCTTGGACAGTGATGCAGGTCTTGTGTGACTCCGCCCCTAATGCGATTGATTCGCTGGACAATCACTGACAAGCTACTTGGGGCGGGGTTGAGACAGGATTTAAGATGGCCGCTGCTGTTTGTTGGGGTGTGCTCGCTTGGGAAAAAATTGGCCTGAAATGCTGTGAAGGGACTAAATGTTTTGACTTTTTGTAAAGTGGTTTTGTTGCTGGCTGCAAGGGCGACGTCGTCAGGGAGAGCGGCCACGGGATATTTGTCCCTTTTTTCTCTTTGTGTTTTCAGGTACCCGATCGAGGCGAGTGAACGAGAACACGGAGGCTGATTGGGTGACACCGAGAGAGATTGGGAATGGAATCAGGCTGACGGAACGAACGGTGGGCGGACCAGAATGGAGAGCAAGAGCGACTCAGACCCCCGCGATCCTCAGTCAGCATAAATGGAAGTGGCTAATAGCTAGTTGAGAGTGTGTGCATTGGCCTTATGGCTGAGGAGGGGGAAAAGAGGGTCTAAGGGTTATTTGGCTCTTTGCTGTAGGGTTTGTGATGCGACGGAGGAGAGACAGCGATGGCAGTGTGGAGCAGCAACAGTGATTGGCTGGTTGGAAGGAAGGACACCATTACCGGATTGCTGCAATTGGACACCGTTGTGGAATGTAGGGAATGTGTTTAGCATGGGAGAATCGGGACTTGTGAGACCTGGGAACATTTGAGCACAGGGGACATTGGGCGCTGCCAGAGGTTTTTGGTATTTGATGATTTATTTTGGTTTAAGTGGGGGCCTTGCGGTGAGAGCACGGAGGCCCAAGACCTGTTTAAGTTTGTTTAGTTATTTATTTCTTAATGTTTTAGTATTGGGTTATTGTTTGTGGAGTTTAGTTATTCATTTTTTTTTCCACCCCTTTTGTTTCCCCCACCCCTTAATAGTATTTATAGTGTGCCGTGCTTTCCCAGAGTGATATAACTCGAGTGCAGTGTGAAAAAGAACTGAGGATTGTGTTTTGGTTATTTTGGACTGCTGTGTTCATGACGGGTGTGTTGGGAGGGGGGCCCTGACCAAGGGGAGAGAATTACCACCTTGGTAGAAAAACTCTGTGCATTCAATAAAAGTGTATTTGAACTTGCCGCTACATGTGGGTGTGGTCCCTCTATCTTGTTGTGCTCCGGGAGGTCCCAAAAGGGTGAAACAAACTTAAAATGATAAACCAAAATAAATTGCTGTTGGAGTCTCTTACCCCGGGCCACCACACTGAGCTTAAGGGCTATTTATATTGATTTGCATATTCAAAGAGGTGTAATTCTGGGAGGAGTTGGGGCGGGACAGCAGGTGCGTGCATGAGTGTTACTCGCTGACTGGGATTTATGTAGCGGAAGAACGTGGAAGTTGCCAAACACACAGATTTATGCATTTGGATTTTTCTGTGCATAAGCACATTTTGTTTTTTGTGCTTACATCATATTGTAGTGTGAGTTCTACACACGGCGTTATCCATGAGGCCCCAGGTCTTGAATTTTGTTTAAGGCCTGTAAACTAGTACATGCTTGAAGCTGAGCAATGAGAGCTTTGCTGACCTGAGATAATTTTGCTTACTGAACCCATGTGTGCATCCTGATGTCTTTGTTCTTAGGTATATTATGTACTGAGTGTGTGCATCTGCTATGTAAAAGCACAACAATGGAAGCCTATCAACTGTAAATGCATAAATCATACAGCAAACAAGAAAATATGGAATCAAGGTATTGGCAACTGATGATGCACTTTGCATATGATTGGAATACAGAGGATTTAACTAGAAACTGTGCTCTTAAAAATAAATGTGTTAAAGTGATTATTCAAAGCAATGCCATAAGGAAACAATTTTTTGCTTTGCAAAAAATCCATACAAACAAAGCTTCCAGAAAGAACCTTTATTTACTGTAGATACATAAAAGGTTCAGTAAATAACCATGAATATACTGTACAGCAATAGATTTGTTATACCAACGGGTTCATAATTTTAAAAGGACTTTAACTGCATTTAGTAACACAGACTCAATCCAGGTTTTCTTTGTCTATTAGTATCCTTCTAGGTAGCTTACTATACATTAAAGTTTTCTGTTTTGTCCACGTATTAGGAACCTTTTCAAAGCCTGAAAAAACAATTTCATGTGCAAAAAAACCCCATCCCAGAATGAAATGGCTATTTGTCAAACAATAGTTTTTTATGAGGACCACACAACCCATAAAAATGCCATTAAAGAACATTATTTCTTGGGTTGGGGGTGCTCTGGAAAGATAACAAGCCATGCATTTTATTCTAGATTTGACTTAGGGTGTGAGGGAGAACAATGTCTTTGTGTGATAATTATTTTTTTACTTCCAGCATCAAAGATTTGAACTTAATATGCGCTACTACAAGAAACCAATGGCATGATCTGAAAAGAGGAATGAAATGATCCTGACTTAGTAGAATACCAGATGTGCTACTACATTTTAAATCATCTATAGTGGCTTGGTGATAAATGAAAGCATTGTTGCCAGCAGAGAGTTGCAGAAGTCCAGACGTGACAAGACCAAAGCCTGGGCCAGGAGTTGTGCAGAATACTCTAGCGGATATGGTCTGATCTTGTGGATATTGCATAGGGTGAATCTGCAAGACGTAGAGACCATAGTAACATGGTCCCTGATGGGGAGCTGGTCATCAATAACCACCCCAAGGTTACATACATACCTGGTGGGTGTTTAGTGATAATAAGCCAAGCTGAACAGAGATTGAGTGTGGAATAAATGGATAGACTGAAAAATTAAAAATTCCAGCTTTGCAAAGTTGAGCTGGTAATGGTGTTCCTTCATCCAGATTGCAATATCAGTGAGATATGCAGCGATTGTAAGTGATACCATGTGGTCCTTTGGAAGGAATAACAGATACAGTTGGGTATCACCAGCATAGCACTGATATCAAAGTCAAAATGAAGTTTATTGTCATCTCAACCATATACAAGTACACAGATAGACGAAATTGCGAAGCTCAGGGTCCACAGTGTAACAACATGATGTGCAAATAATAAATTAAAAATAGAATTAAAATTTAAAAATTTTAAATTAAAACACAAACAAGACAAGACATTGTGCAAAGATAGGACAAAGAAGTAGCAGCAATATTGATGTGTAAACTATGTAATATAATAAATAAATAAATAATAGATATAGATAATACAGAAATTATCAGTGTATAATAATAGTTGTTTAAGACGTGTGTAAACAATGACAGGTCAGAATGTTTCACAGCAGAAGGATATCAAGAGTGTCAAAATACTTAATGGTCAGTATGAGATTTTCAGTTCTTTTCTACATGCGCACTCATCTTTGCAGGACAGTGGTTTTCATGTATAAAAGTTCTGTTTTTAAAGGTGGTTGAGGCTGCGTGGAAGGTCACAGGGGGCAGCCTGGTATTAAGGGGTCTAACAGCTTGGGGGTAAAAACTCTCCTGCAGCCTGGCAGATTTGGCTTTGATGGTGCAATATCTTCTCTTGGATGGCAGAAGTGTGAAAAGTCCATGTGAGGGGTGTAAGGGGTCCTGCACAATGCTGCAGGCATTGCGGACACTGCATTTGTAAAATATGTCCTGTAGTGAAGGGAGAGGCACCCCAATAATTTTCTCTGCTGTCTTCACTATCCTTTGCAGGCGCTTGCAGTCGGATATGTTCCAGTTTCCATACCAGACAGTGATGCAGCTGGTCAGGATACTCTCCATGGTGCCTCTGTATAACATGGTGAGGATGGAAGGGGGAAGACGTGCTCGCTTCAGCCGCCTCAGGAAGTGTAGTCTCTGCTGGGCTTTCTTGATTAGTGATGAGGTGTTATGTGTCCATGTAAGTTCCTCAGTTATGTGCACATAGAGGAACTTGGTACTCCTAACAATCTCCACATCTAAACCGTTGATGCTGAGTGGGATGTGGGCAATACGTGATTTTCTTTTGTCTTGTTGACATTGAGAGATTGTTGTCTTCACACCATGCGGACGGCCGTTTCACCTCATCTCTGTATGCTCTTTCATCACTCCTGCTTATCAGTCCCAGCACCGTCGTATCATCCGCAAACTTGATGATGTGGTTGGTGTTGTGCGTGGCTGTGCAGTCTTGAGTCAGCTGGGTGAACAGCAGTGGATTAAGCACACAGCTCTGCTGTGATGATGCTGGAAGTGTTGTGGCCCATCTGAACTGACTGGGGCCTCTATGTCAAGAAGTCCAGGATCCAATTGCAGAGAGTGGTGTTCAGGCCCAACCTGCTCAGTTTTACAACCAGCTTTTTAGGGATGATTGTGTTGTAGGTAGAGCTAAAGTCTATGAATACAATCCTGACATATGTGTCTTTTTTATCCAGATGTGGCAGGGAGAGGTGAAGGGCAGAGCATATGGCATCCTCAGTTGACCTGTTTGAGCAGTATGCAAACTGAAGAGGGTCAAGGGAGGCAGGGAGATTAGTCTTTATGCGTGACATGACTAACCTTTCGAAGCACTTCATTATGATTGGCGTGAGTGCAACTGGTCGGTAGTCATTCAGGCATGTCACTGATGACTTCTTCAGCACTGGTATGATGGTGGTCGACTTGAAGCATGCTGGGACTGACGACTGGCTCAGAGATGTGTTGAAGATGTCTGTGAGGACACCAGCCAGTTGACTGGCACATTCTTTGAGCACACGACCAGGTATGTTGTCAGGTCCTGCAACCTTGCGTGGATTGACTCTGGATAGAGTCCTCCTCACATCTGCTATCGAGAGACAGAGTGCTTGGTCAGTGGAGGGAGGTGTTGCTTTTCTCGCAGGCTCTTTGTTCAGCGCCTCAAACCGTGCAAAGAAGTTGTTCAGCTCATCTGGAAGGGAGGCATCACCATCACTGCTGTGTGGGTTGGGCTTGTAGTTTGTAATTGCCTGAACGCCCTGCCACATACGATGTGTGTTTCTGGTGCTGCTGAATTGTTTGTTGATTTTCTGCGCATATGCCCACTTAGCTCTCCTTATAGCGTAAGACAGGTTGGCTCTGGTCACCCTGGGGGCGGCCTTGTCTCCAGATCTGAAGGCTGCATTTCTGATCTTGAGCAGCTTGTGCACTTCTCTTGTCATCCAGGGCTTTTGGTTGGCTCTTGTGGTAACATCCTTGGTAACAGTAACATCCTCTATGCATTTGGAGATGTAGCCAGTCACAGAGTCTGTGTACTCCTCCAGATTGATGTAGTCACCTTCCATAGCAGCCTCTCTGAAAATGTCCCAGTCTGTCAATTCGAAGCAATCTTGGAAAGCTGAAACCGCACCAATCTGTCACACTCTGATGCTTTTGCGGGCTGGTTTATTGCGCTTAAGCATGGACTTTTATGCAGGGACCATAAAAACGCTGATATGATCTGAACAGCCCAGGTGAGGGTGGGGTAGGTCCTTGTAGGCGTCAGGAGTGCTTGTGTAAACATTGTCCAGACAGCTTCCCCCTCTAGTAGCAAAGTTCACATTCTGGGAGAGTTTTGGGAGAAATTACTTCAAGTTGGCATGATTGAAGTCTCCAGCAATAATGAAAAATGCCTCAGGGTGCGTCGTTTGCAGTTTGCTGATAATCTCGTAGAGTTCCGCTAGCGCCTGGTTAGCATTTGTGCTAGGCGGGAGGTAGACGGCAACCACCAGCACGCAACTGTACTCCCTCGGCAGGTAGAAAGGCCGACGCCTTACTGATAAAACCTCTATCAGCAGGGAACAGTGTCGTGCAACTTAGGCAGCGTTCGTACACCACTCTCTGTTCACATAAACACACAGTCCGCCCCCGCTGGTCTTACTGGACAAAGCGGCTTCTCTGTCCAATTGGAAGATGGTCAGTCCGTCTAGCTGGATGACCGAGTCAGTAATGTTTTGCTGGAGCCATGTCTCAGTGAAAATAAAGATGCAGCAGTCTCTCATTTCCCACTGCTTAGCCCGCTGCAGCTTTATATAATCCAGCTTGTTGTCCAGCGATGGGACGTTTGCAAGCAGAATAGACGGTATCGCAGGTCTGGTGGGGTTAGTTTTTAGCCTTATTCTAACACCGCCGCGTTTACCTCGTTTCTGCTTCCGATTGCTGCGCTTGTGTTTTTGCCAACTCAGCTTCTCAGGCTGCCGAAGTAAGCAAAGGCTGCGGAGCGTCTCTGTCACCTCACTGGATATTTTGGTGCAGTTTTTTTGGAAATCGAGCAGGATTTGTTGCTTGTAAATGTATGTCTGCGTACTACTATCACTTAAAACTACTTTTTTACTTATAATAGTTGACAAAGACAAACAAAGATTAACACTAAACACCGCAGACTCGGAAGGTCTGTAAGCCACAGCCTGCATGGGCGCCGCCATGATGAGTAACCATAAGAAACCATAAGATTAGATATAGGGCCTTGTGAGGAGGTGTAAAGAGAGAAGAGTAGAGGGCCCAGCACTCATCCGTGGGGCACTCCTGTGTTGGCCAAGATGCGCCAAGGCACATGGTAGGATCTGCCCAAGAGATAGAACTCAAACCACAGTCGTAGTGACCAGGTCAGAAAGGGTGTCAAGGAAGATTTGGTGGTTGATTGTGGTAAAGGCAGAGTAGAGATCTAGCAAGATCAGAACAGGTGACATGTTGGTAGCTGTAGCCTGCGGTGACGTGTTGACAACTGTAATTAGAGCCATCTCTATTAAATGGGCCTTCTTTAAGCCTGACTAGAATCAAACAGTCTGACATGTAGAAGAAAAGAAGAGACTTGGTAAGAGACAGCATTTAACCTTCTCTGGTAAAAGTGGAGGGTAAAACAAACATAAATAAACAAATAAATAAGTGAGAGATATAAATGTTAAAAAGAAACATAAATTTATATGTATGTTTGACACACTAATGAAAGGCTGTTTACGGTTTTACTCATGAAAAAAGATTGATGAAAAATAGATGTGGAATTGTGTGGGATGATGTAGAGACTAATCAAAAAATAATAGGTAGGATATGTTTTTTCCCTTGTTTTCTTAGGAGCACAAAGGAGAGTTGGGGTATTTTGAATTGTGATTTAATTAAATAGTTTATCACAATTTTAGTAGCATTAGTATTTGAAATACTGTACATAAGAAATGTTGGTCATAATCAAGAAATTCAAACATAAACAGTAGTTATGTAGACAGAACCAATAATATCATTATAGTATTACTAGCAAAATACCAGCGATTCGCAGCGGAGAAATAGTGTGTTAAAGAAGTTATGAAAAAGAAAAGGAAACATTTTAAAAATAACGTAACATGATTGTCAATGTAATTGTTTTGTGACTGTTATGAGTGTTGCTCTCATCAAGGATATGATTATCATTATTTCTTTCAATCAGGTTCGTCTTTGGAGAATGTGTTGTGTTCAAGTTACATTCCGTGTTTGTCAACCGTTGTAAAGATAACAGGTTTCATTCATCGAAGTGTTCACTACCCAAATCGGTACTCGTGAATCTAAGATGTTTAACAGGCATTCCTGGTATTAAGTTGTGGATCTGTCTGTGAATATTTAGCGGCAGCGTGTCTATGAACGTAAGTTAAGTTTAACCTTTACACCTTGCTTTCCTATTGATATGTCTACAAAGGCTTGTTCAGCTTCAGAGGGTTGTTCCTTTTTTTTGCATCAATAAACAGCTTGTCTTCCTTTTTATGTGTGGCATCACACACTGCATGCACGGGTTTACCTTTCCCAGTCCTGCAAACTTTAGCGAAGTGGTTCAATGTACTACATTTTATACACTGTCCTCCTTTACCTGGACATTGACTTCTTCCACCGTGTGCTTTGTTTCCGTAGTAGCTGCACTTATGAATATGCTTGTATGCATCACTCACTTCATATTCTTTTGCTGCCTTCTCAATTGTGTAATGCGTTTTTTGATCAGTGCTCTTTGGAGCTCTTGCTTGTTGTCTGCGTTCTACGTTCACAGTCAGTTCACGTGAGCCGCTCGGAGTACATGCATCGAAGGTTCTCAGCTGTGTTTGTGCTATCTCGTGCGGTCTTGCGATGTCAACGTCTTTATTTAATGTTAGCTCAGACCCGGCACTTAAAAGTTTCTCTCGGACTTTTGCTGAGTTTTTACTAAACACTAGTCTATCCCTGATCATCTCATCTTCGTTTGCATAAGCACAGTCCTTCACCAGCAATTTTAACTCCGTTAGAAAGTGATCAAAAGTCTTGTTTATACCCCGCGTCTTCTCATTAAACTTGTATCTCGCGAATATTGTATTCGTCTTAGGCATCACAAATGCCTCAAAACGGTCATAATAAGTTTTCAGTACCTTGGCTTCCTCCTGGGTGAGAGTCCATGTGTTAAAAATGTCTCTTCCTTTTTCCCCAGTCCACAGGAGCAGGTAGCTGCATTTCTCACTCTTGTCTTTGCCTTTTAATGGGCCAGAAAACATCAGCTCCATGTGCTGTCGGAACTTTTTCCATTTTAACAGGCATTCCCGGTATTAACTTTTTGATTTGCCTGCGAATATTTAGTGGCAGCGTGTCTATTAGATTGCTACTGACGGACGGCCTTATATGGGCAAGCACTCAATTACATGGGAGGTGTGGGTATGGGGGTCGCAATATAGGCAGGCAGCCAACTACATGGGAGGCGTGGTGATGGGGGATGCAACTCCGCCTCACACGGCGACCGAGCTGCAGGCTATGGCCTTATATATGTACGTAAGTAGGATTCAGTTTTGACCGTTACGTGTAGAATTTCGAAAAGAGACCTGCTTAACTTTTGTAAGTAAGCTGTAAGGAATGAGCCTGCCAAATTTCGGCCTTCTACCTATACCTAAGACTCTGCTGAGGGAAGAATTATGTTTGCTATTACTGACATAATAAGGAAGAAAAGGAGAAGGTGGAGTGACAGAATTATTGACCAAAAGCAGTGAAGGTGGGGCAAGTGTAATATTCTTATGAGTGTGGGAGCTACACGATGAGCAGATGCATTTCAAATGTCTTACATGTCTTCATTGCATTTTAATGACCTATTACATCATATGCAGCCCTTCATTCCTTATTCTGACAGCCACCTAACCAGCCTCTCCATGAAATTCACCATTTTAGATTCAAGGCTGTGAAGTCCACTGTGCCTCGTACTTAGAAAAGTGTCTATGCACAGCACACAGCAACAACATGTAGGAACGTGTCTTCAAATTTGATGTCATTTTTGCCATGCTGCCCTCGAGCCCATTGTGAGTACACCAAGTATAAACTAGACTTGAGCTCACCCCAACCCAGGCAGGGTTGATTGATGTGTGGTTTTTATGGGAAATTGGGATATTTATGAAAGCATTCTGTGTACAAAAGTTTTGTTTTGGTGGTGTGCGGGTTTTTTTTACATGCAGTAATCAAAATGGCAAAACTCCAAAGGAGACCCCAGGACGTGGATAGCAGCTAAACTCCAATACACTTGACCCCACAGACCTCCCTCCCATACTTATTTTGCTAGCAGTAAAACTATAGAGGACAAAGATGTCCACAGTGGTAAAAATCCTAGGGGAACCCAACTCAGACATCTACAGCCCCAAAACTATCCTCAGCGATCATTGGGCTGGCAATATTTCTAAGATTTGGCAACCCTTCCCATTGGCTTTACTAATCATGTTAACTTATCCAAGTGCAGAAGTTCATTCTCACCTATCAACAGTGCAGAAGCCCTAAATCTTGGGGTTTACTAAACAGTCTGATGTAATGGTTATCCATTAACCATTCTCAGCTATTCAGTTTAGAAGGTGCAGTCTGCCGTATTAAAGTTTCAATGCTAAGTTCACCCTTTAAAACACAAAATTACCCTTACATAACCGTTTTTCTCGTATATGTTGTTTGCCATTAATGCCTTAACAGAACGCTTCAGAGCGTGACTCTCCTGCAAGTGGATGATATTGCTCCGGAAAGTCTTGACTTTCACATGAACTCGTCTCTGTTTAGGACCTGGGAGAAGCCGGGACACTTGGTTTCCTAAAGCAGCAGACTGAGGCGCAGCGCAGAGCACATTGGTAAGTGGAGAAAGGACGAACCTTTTTAGTTGCAGGAAGGGGTGCTAGGCCTATAGCAAGGATTTAACTGAAAGGTGTAAATGCTAGCATGTAGAAAGCAGTAAGTGATATTAAAGACTACATTAAATATCAGAAAATGTGTTTTTGTGTGTTATAAAGTGTTGGCTGCGACATTAATGCTACGCACGTGCAAAGCACGTTTTTTTGTTCTGGGTCTTTTGCAACGGCGATAAAACTGTTCAATCATCGCTTCTAATAAACGGGTTTTTAGGAGGACCTTGCATTCCTAATTCCCTGTGCAGGCAGGGCTTATAAGTTTGTACGACTGGCGATAGTTAATTTACTTTTGGACATCAGTGGGCCTTGAGCCAGTAGGCGGATCGCGACTTTGAAATCTCGTAATTAGGCACTACGCGACCGAAGAGATCTGAAGGGCAAGGTCCTTTAGTATTTAAAGACGTGATGTTCCTTCTAGCCGAATTCAATTTGAAAACATCTGGGAAATTTTAGTTGTTTGAAAAGAATGTTATCTGTTCAAGCGATTCATTTCACCTGCTTCGATGCAGATGGCACTTGCATCCTGAAATGCAAACCGTTTAGGTCAGTGGTTCTCAACCTGTGGGGAAGATGTGAAAAAAAGAAAACAAGAATCGAAAATATGAAAAAAATATCTACTGAAATCAAACCAAATTAACTTAAACTACATTCTGATACTAGAAAAATAAATATGAGTTAGATAAATGTCGATAAATGTTAAGTAGGTATAATAAAATATGCATCTATGATATATTAATTAAAAAAGAACAAATTGGTATTAGTGGGGTCCTTTCAAAAAAACCTTAAGGGGCGCAATTAAAACTGTTATGAAATCTCGGGTCGCAAATACTTAAACGCAGTTTTGGGTTATGGTGACATTTTTTTAAAGGAAAGTGGTGGCATGCGACTCGGAACATTTTTTTTACTTTTGTGGTTAAAAAAACTCATTTTTAAGTTTAGGTTTTATTAAACTTCTTAAAATTTTAAGCAGTTGCACAGGAAAACAAGAAGCTTTACACTTTTTCCCTTTTCACATCTTTTTATTGTTTGCAAAAATGACCAGTTACAAGTAAATGTTTTGAAACATAGTGGACCAGGTGGATGAGTTTTCATGGACTGATCATCCACTCCCTCACACAAACTCTTTTCATTCAGTAGACTTTCCATTCATGTGTAACTGTCTTGTGCTTTAACCATGTTCAAGAACTCCCTCAGCTGCAGTTACAGCATACTCTTAACTGTAAACAGAGATAAGCAGTGTGTCACCTTTGCTGCTTCACTCCCTCACTTGATATATTTGTAAAGAGCATGTGAGCTTCTGAGTTTCTAGTCCTGAAGATTGTATATTGGGCTTCACACTCATCTAACTTAGGTCAAAAACAGGCATTTAGGTTTTTAACTTCTCTTTAATTTTACAGTTTAGTTTGGACTGCTTTTGTTATTATAAACTTGTGTTCAATTGTAACATTTATGTTGTCCTAGGTATCTGCTGTGTCAAGCTGCAATAAATGCTTTACAAAACCTTTTCTGTTTCCTGGCAGTGCCTGTTACAAATTATGCACAGTATAAATTTACATTGTGTGCATGCACAAATCATTTACTTGTAATGCACGGAGCAAATGAAAATATGTAGGCCTATGTTTGGGTAGTTTTTGTAACAAACAAAATAATATCCTGAACAGTTTTTTGAGTTTTCAAATCCATACTGATATTTAGGCCTCAAAAGGGGAATGTGTCCTGAAAAATAAAACGGCTGCACACCTTAATTTAAGGGCTCCTTAGTGTGGTCAGTACATGGACTGGTCAGGTTTTTGTGGGTTCTTTTCAGGAATCTGTAGTGTCATTGCACAACTCAAGACATGCAAGAATGATTGTAGAGGCTGCTTGATGCTATGTGTAAAGCTGTGTTCATTATTTGTATGGTGACTTTTATTTCACCTATTTCTCCAAGCATTATCAAGAAAAAAGGCTTATGGTTCCTTACAGGATTACATGGTACCTTTCATAATGAACACTATAAAAACACTGAAAGCAGTGCATTCATTTTACAATTGTTTTAAAATAGTGCATTACAAAGAGCCATCTTTAAGTTATGCCCAACTGGTATGGATGAGTTTAATAATTTACATTTAACTTTTTCTTGTGAGCATTACTGTAAATTAGTTTTACAGGTCTGTAACTATTAGTGTATGTGAACAAATATAACATGTTAATTGTACAGTGATCCATCGCTATATTGCGCTTCGACTTTCGCGGCTTCACTCTATCACAGATTTTTAATGTAAGCATATCTAAATATATATCACAGATTTTTTGCTGGTTCGCGGATTTCTGCGGACAATGGCTTTTAATTTATGGTACATGCTTCCTCAGTTTGTCTGCCTAGTTGATTTCATATAAGCGACGCTATTGCAAGATGGCTGAGAAGCTACCCAATCAGAGCACGTATTACATATTAAATAAAACTCCTCAATGATATACGATATGCTTCCCGTGCGGTGCTTCCCATACTTGAAAGCCCAAACAGCACATATTGATTTTTGATTGTTTGCTTGTCTCTGCCTCTCTCTCTCTGTCTGACATTCTCTGATCCTGACGGAGGGGGTGTGAGCAGAGGGGCTGTTTACACAGAGGCTGTTTGCCTAGAGGATATGGATGCACCTCTAAGAAATGCTGAAATAATACCTTCACATTGCTGCCTTCCTTGTTGCTGATTTGTCCGGCTGTGCCTCGCATACTTAAAAGCCCAAAAAGCCCTATTGATTTTTGATTGTCTGCTTTTCTCGCTCTCTCTCTCTGACATTCTCTGCTCCTGACACACACTTTGAAGAGGAAGATATGTTTGCATTCTTTTAATTGTGAGACGGAACTGTCATCTCTGTCTTGTCATGGAGCACAGTTTAAACATTTGTCTAAAGGGTGTTATTTCATGTCTACAGGGCTCTAATAATGTTAGAAAATGTATTTAGAAGATCATAAACTGGTTTTCTATGCTCTAACTGCGAAAATACTCGATTTATAAATAAAGAATCCTACTTTGCGGAAATGTATTTATCTCGACAGAGTCTGGAACGGATTAACTGTGATAAACGAGGGTTGACTGTAAATACTAAATTGGTCCCACACAAGTGAGTGTGCCCTTGATGGGCTGGCATCCAGAAAACTGCTCTAAACAGTGCTGCAGGGTTAAGCATGGGCAATACTGATGAGGGTAATAAAGTGAGAAATATGGATGGGTGGATGAAGTGAAGTTTCAAATAAAGAACAAGAAAGCAGAAAAACATTTTGTTTTGCACATGATGACCAGAAGCATCTAATGTCACGTCTTAATAGGTTTTGGTGTTAGTACATTATTTGTGACTTTACAACTAGTAGTTTTACAAGTCCTTTTGCAAGAATGCTCCATCTTCCTGATGCACTGTTGTGGACTGTGAACCTTTAGAGGAGTAATGAAGTAAGTGAGCCATAGACAGGCTGACTA
Source organism: Polypterus senegalus (assembly GCF_016835505.1). Lineage (NCBI taxonomy): Eukaryota > Metazoa > Chordata > Cladistia > Polypteriformes > Polypteridae > Polypterus > Polypterus senegalus. Next base: position 34,418,346 of record NC_053161.1, on the reverse strand, counting down.
TCCTGGTCATGCTTTTGCAAAGCAAATATAATGTTTGCAAAAACATTTAGTCAGTTACTTTTAGTCTTTTATAAGTGACTAGTTGGCAGCTACCTTTCCCTCAATGAAGTTTTCCTGTTAAAAATCCAGTCCTCTTCAGGTTGCTGTGTTAAATAACCACTTCTGCTATTTCACAAACAAGTCTGGCAGTGCAGCGTGTTTACTAATGTGCTCTAATTACAGAGTGTGATCTGTGTGAATTGACCACTTAATGTATGCATATCCTCTGTTTTCTTCCTCATCTGCAGATTATCTGCAATATTTTTTTGTGTTCTGTCAGGTCATTTACACAAATAGGCTTGTTGACCAGTTGCATTGCTCTTAATAGACACTGCTGCTGTACTATTCCTTATTATGTAATATTATGTTTGGCATGCTGAGCCAGTCTACTGTAAGAGGTGTGTAACAATTGACTAGAAAGGATTTTTGATTATTGTCTGGGGAAGGTCTTCTGTTTCAATGAAAAATAAGCCCTCATATCTTTTAGTATTTAGATACAGTAGTGTCTGTGCATCTAAAAAATGAGTATTTTAAGGTAGCATACCTTATGATTCCAAGTACTGTTCATGAGAATTGCCACATTTTGTCATCTTTGCCACACCAAGTTGAAAGGTTAAAGGTCCCTCCAGTTTATTTGTTTAGTTCTCTTAATATATGAGGTGACCCGTGCATAGTTAAGAAATATTATCTTTTTTGTTTACAGGACAAACCTCCTTTGCACATGTACATACTGTAGTAAGTAATTGGAGGGTATAATATTTCTTTTATGTAGAAGGAAGAATTGCAGAATTAGAACACAAATCAACTGTCCATTTTGTCAACCTCCTATTCCCATTTAAGGCATAGAAGGCTTAAGTCTTTCTAGGCAGTATTGAATGCTGGGTAAGATAGTTTCATAGACTGAATTTCATCAAGAGGTGCACAGACACAAACTCACATATTTAGGTTTTCTAGTTGATCTTGCAGCATGTTGTTGAACAGAGAGGTGGAAACAGGAGCCATTGGAACAATCACATCTAGTCGCTTTTGCTGTAGTTACTATAGTTTTTCAGCTTTTCAACTTTGTGATTGAGCTTAATTTCATATTGACATTTTGAGCTTAAAATATATTGTGCACAGATCTCTTAATCATCACAACCTTTTATTAGTTTTCTCTCAGTATTTTTCCTTCTTTACAATCCTCTTGCCGCATCCCAAATTTCAAGGTAAGGTAGTCAAAGAGCAGTTTCCCTGTCCCCGTTTCATGCTTCAAATGTAACTATTTTGCTTAATTAAACATTTTGTGCACAGAATACAATTATCTAACAGTTTTCAATTTCAAAGTAATAAAAAGCGTAAGTATTTTTTTTTACCTCAAAATATGCTCAGTGATAAACAGACAGTTCTTAAATGGGAGGTAGGTATAAAGATGCCATATATTAATATAATAGTGACAGTTAATCTTTCAGTAGAACTCTTCACATTGTTACATGACTCACAGTGCTAAACAGATCAACAGAAAGCTGTCAATCTGTTTATTACATCAAGTAAAACTATAACGTACAGTGCATGCTTAGGGTCTTTATAAAAAGAAAACAGAAGCACGAACATGATATGAAGTCAGAAGAAAAGCAAACCCCTGTAGGCCCATAGTTCTTTCATAAATTAAATGTTCAACATACATAAGTCAGATCCCTAGGCAATCTCACAGTGTGCAGACAAAAGCTGACTAGGTATTTGTTCAAGCCTGTGGCAGTGATATGTGATGTGATGGAACTGGTTCAATACTGGGAACATACTATAATGATGTAGATTTTTTATATTTAAAGAATCATTACAGCACAAAAGCCAATTAAGTCACAAAATTAAGTAAGCCAAGTATTTTAATATACAGGTATTATATGTTCTCTATTTAAGGCTGTCTTCCCAATTTAACAGGAGAAACAGAAGGAATAGAAGAATTGAAAGTTAACATTGCCTGGGAGTTAATGACATTTGAACATGGAACACTATCCATCCATGAACACTAATTGCTATAAAATATAATAGTTGAGAATGGCATTATGAGGGACTGCCATATACTGTACAGAAAAAAAATATTCATATTGTGATAAAACAAACTTTATGTTGTGCAATTATAGCTAATACAAGACTATCTTTTCAAATCATAACACAGTAGATGGTAAGATTCTTCCATTTGAGTAAAATTAAATGATTTAAAAGTAGTACAATGTAAATTATCATAATATAATAAAAAGTTAACATGTGGTCTTCTGTTAGGTTTCATTCCAAAAAGAATTCTGAAGCAATGATTGCCAAGTACTGTATGTTGGGCAAGGGAGGTGGATGCTCTGGAGGATTTCACATAAGTATGGTCAATTACAGAATATTTTTGAGGGTCTTAGGTCGAGAGAAATGTATTCAATGTACCCATTTAAATTGATTTTGAAAAAAGTATTTTGTGTCTAGGATTGACCTTAATTAATCGTTGGAGAATGTAATGGTAAAATCTTGTTTTAGGCTACCTAGAGATGTAAGTTTAGATAAACACTTCCATAGTTTTAAGATTCTTCCTGTATTAGTGTTACACAATAAATTCCCCTTATAGATTTAGCAGGGAGTATAGAGTGTGTCTATGCCAAAGTTTATAAGGGAAGAACAGTATTAGTGAGATATTGCATTAGTGTTCAAAGATGTAAATCTCTTACCAACACATAAGCTTCTAAAAATCTCTATGCCGTACGTCATCCATATATTACATTTTGTGTATTCCAAGGAGGGTGAAAGTGTGATTGCTTTGTAAAGGTTTAATTGAAAGTGGCACAGCTATGGGTTCCGTGCACTGATACCAAATTCTTACTGAATGTTGAACTGTCACTTTATTGCATTGTAAGCATGCTAAATTTATACTGATGGTAGTTTCATTATCTGCAGTATTACCATGTCCTACAGTTTTGAGAAATCACTTAATCAAAGGTTGATGGTCGGGAAACTCGCATAAGAATAAATACAGTGAGTTAGTAGATGTATTCACAGCTATAATGGAAAAAATAACAATATAGTGTTTAGGTATATTAATTTATTTTAATATACACATCTTAATGTGCATGTATATTTTGTTTATTAGTTTCAGATTAATTTTTGCTATTCACAAGATCATGGAACTGGCATTTCCAAAATATTTAATCAGTTTTTCAAACCAGTTATCATTTACTTCAAGATCATGGCCTTCTAGTGCCTGTTTGGATAATATTGAGTGTAACAAGGGATTTATTCCCGGATAGGCACTATTCATTGTGAGACTCATGTATTCTCCCATCAGGGCAAATTTAACTGGACAACTAATGAAATATCAAGTGGGGAAAAAATGGCAAACTTCACATCAACAGAACCAAGCCACAATTTCAGCAATGGTTTCTGGAGAAGGAATTTAGCTTTGAAAATCACTGTACCACAGTGCTGTCTGTTTACTTATATAAAACACTTCAATAAGTAATAATATGTATAGGACATTTGCTGAATGTTAATAGATATATTCATGACTGTAAATATTTAAGAATGACCTTTCTTTATATGTCCCAAATATTAATTAACACTAAAATCCCTGAAGCCTATAAAAAACTCGTAATCCCGGGCCACCTTAAATTCTTTTGCACCTCTCCTCATCAGCGTCTGTTGTTTTGCGAATGTGTCGATGAGCCCAACTAGCAAGCAGCCTGCTGTCCCATCCAAACGATGGAGTTGAAGTCAGTTGCAAACTTCTCCCCTCTGAAGTCTCTTTATCATGGTGTGAGGTGTCTGGAGTTGTATAGGGTAAATAATATATTGTTATTTCCAATACATGCATTTCATGTGTGTTCCTTGTCTACAAAGATCTGTGTAAGTGTAGGATAACATGAAATGCGAGGCAAGAAATGCTGAACACATACCTAAAACAGAAACGTTTTCCATTTTATACTAATAATGATATGAAGTGTATAATTTGTGAAGACTAGTCCAAATCTATATATATATATATATATATATATATATAATTCACTAAGGCAAGACAACCATGGAAAGCACGCCAGAAGGGGCGTGGATTCACTAAGCCGCCGACAAGTAAGACACCTATGGTGCACGCAGGAAGGAGCTACACCGGAGGTGAATCGCCATATGCAGCGTGTAAAACCGTTTGAGAGGGGTATCCCATGGGAACCTTAAAACAATCCTTTACAACTGAGGTTAAAACACAATGAAGTAAGCAGTCTTTAAAAAAACGAGTTTTCGGGGACGACGCACGACCGCCTGCACCATAGCAACCTGTTTTACACGCTACATACAGCAATACGATCCGCGACAAACATGCATCTTCTTAGATGCTCCTGCAGGAACACAGAAAGTCTACGTGAGTCACAGGTGCATCTGGACTGTGCAAAGATGACAACGACTCAAGTGACGAGTTGGATGTGGGCACATGAGTGATGGCCATCCGCCAGTTTTCAGTCACGGACGATTGTGTGTTGGTTCGTTCCATGCATTGTTACAATGTTGCTTTTCTTGCTGATTTATTACATTGCCGATTTTTCAAATGTTAGTTTTCTCCCCGTGCTTAAAAATCATTAAAAAAACGGCCTGATTATGTGGCGTATGGTACGCCGCGGGTTGGCTAGTATTAAATAAATGCATTCACGTATTCAAGAATATAACAAAAGAAACAAAAAATCATTCAATTTACATGTTGCTGTCAGACAGAAACTTGATATGTGTTCTTGGATGGTGCAGAGGTAAGATCTGCTGCCTTATAACCAAAAGGTTCCGGGTTTGAGTCCGGGCGTTCCGCATTTTTAGTAGGGAGCTGCTCTTATTGTTACAATAATGTAATAAAAGCATACATTTGATTTGAATCTGTAACACCTGGTGTAAATTTTGGCTACTTGTAAAAGTTTGCACTTTTTTCTATTATTCAGTTTTATTCTGTCAGTGACGTTCACATGGTACAATGAACTTGCCTCTACATCTCTGAGTTGATGACATTTATCTCCATTCGTTACACAGGAGCAGTAATGTCCACAGTTGCTGCTGTGGTTGATGCCTACTCAGAACTATTTGTTGTAAAGTCAATCAAAGATACAATGTCCCGTGACTTGAGTTGCCAATAAAAACTTACTCAAACTTTGGAAAAAAAGTACCATGAGTCACAGATAATAGGAGTAAAATTTATAGGGGTCTCTGAATATGTGACTAAATCAGGAAAGAAATGCCAAGGCCTAACCCCAGCACCACTATAGTATATCCCAATAATCCTCTGCACACAACCCACTGTAGACCTTTCTGATCATCAGCTGTGCAGTTGTGATACTAGTACTATGCACAGATAAAAATGGGTTAAAATATTCTCAGTGGTACACTGAGAGTAACAAAGCTAAAGCGTTATGGTGTTTGGAATAGTTTGACCATTCTGTGCACCATTATATTTTTGCAGAATGATTACAATCTTGTGCCTTAAATTTGTAAACATCATGCAATTAATTTCACTGTATTTGGCAAATGGAAATGACATAGAAATAGCACTGCTTTGATGCTGGGTGCCGTTTGTTTGGAGAACCAAGTAGAAACTTGTGTATGCATGGTGTAAGGCTGCCGTGAAAATTTATGTGGCTTTACGCCAAGTTTAGTTTTTATACATCTCGAAGTGATCATGGAAACAGGTGTACTGAACATTTTTGTGTGTATGCACCGTTTATACATGAGGCCCCAGGTGCTCAATACCACCAAGACAGCGGAAATAGTACTTGACTTTCATAAGCTGCAATTACAGCCTCTCCCACTAGAAATTAATGATTCTGCGTTCAATATGGTGGATTCCTTTAAGGTTTTGGTTACAACTACTTTGTCATAAACACTCTCAGCTCTTCCTATACTAAGAAGGCTCAATAGAACTTGTACTTTTTTACTTAAGAAATCCAATATTTTCTAGCCAATCCTAGTACAGGTTTACAAACATATAATTGAAAGTGTGATCACATTCTCCATTTTTTCTGGTTTGGTTTAGCAATGGTCTACTCTAAAAATAAATTACAGAGTGATGTGAGGTCTGCTGAGAAAATAATTGGCTGTGCTGTTCCATCTGTTGCAGACTTGTATGCATCTTGTGTCATAAACCATGTCAAAAGGATCATCACTGACGTGTCTCACCCCGGTCATCACTTGTTCCAGACACTCTCCTCTGTTAAATGCATTAAGTCAATTAAAACTAAAACTAATAGACATCTAAACCAGAGTAATAGCCCTAATTTACCTGTCTTCCTCACTTACTAATGTGTTCTCTCATATAGTATATCAAAGTGTGTGCATGCATGTGCATACACATTATACACACAAACCAAGGTCTTGTTACATAAGAGCAAATCAGTATTAGATACACTTTTGAAGTAACTAAAAACTAAAGTGTTACCAACATTGCAAATATTTTTATCATCAGTTTCTTCATGTTATGAATATTTCAAATATATTGCATGTGTAATTCTTAAATTATCTGTTATGTGCAAATATGAACAGTCTATATCCTTCATTCGTTGCATGAATCATTCTGATATTGTTCAAATAAACTAGGGGGCTCTGCATCCTGGTTGCTACGCTTGCCAACATCTGAAGGCAGGTGCCTAGGCACCCACTATCTTGTAGCTGAGCTGCTTGAAAGGCATTGGGGCGCACCTCTGTTAGAGAAAGCAATTGTATTTAAAGAAATGGTATATAGAAAGAGTATGCTTGGCGTGGGACGAAGATGGTTTGGTCCTTAGTTATTATAGAGAGAAAATCTGTTACTTGAGTATTTCAGTACAGTAGTCTATTGTAAATACCAATGAATGATGAAACGTAGTAAAAAATAAAAGTAGAAGTTAAAAACTAAAACGTAATAAAAAGTAAGTAAAAAATGTAATTACATTACCGCCTTGTCAGGTGTGGCTCCTCTGCCCGCCCCTGTCCATAACACTTTGAGAAACCCCATTTGCATGGCTTTTTAGGACACACTGCCTCGGTGGTAATTTCTTTTCCAGACTGTTACAATGTTATGAATTACTTTATCCTCTATCTATAAACAATGCTTTTTCGCATTTCTGTCCGCATATTGTTTGGGATACTTTTCTCTTTATCATTTATTGGATGATTCTCTTTGTTCTTGATTTTTATCATATGCAGCTCTTTTTTTTCATTATCAGCTCTTGCTGCTCTTTTTCCTATTGTAATCTAAAATTCAACATTTTTGAATATATAATTTGCTCCTCTGCCTTGCCATTATAACTAACTGTACTCAAAGGTGAGTAAGCACTGACAGTGTCATGGGTAGTACTGGGGTAGTATGGAGAGAGGATGTGCGCAGTAGGAGTAATGCCTTGGTGAACGGAGTGGAGGGGAGTGGTCAAGGCTAAATAACAGGGACACGACGGAAAACTTTTAATAGAGAGACTACTAATAATATAGCAAATCATGGGGTTCTGAATCTAAACCTACTGCGATGTCTTTTGTTTAAATGCTGGTATTTACTATAAAAATAAGTTTTTGGTGGGTCATGAATTTAATTGTATGGAGTTACTTCAGTCTCTGTGGGATAGAAACAGCTTAATGTCAGGATTTAAGTTACATTTTTTGTGCAAAGTAAAAAAAATTATTAGCAATGTTCTTTTTACTTTATTTATTTGCAGTTTATATATTTTTTTCATTAAGGTTTTTGTAACCTCACACAAAATGTAAGACTATTTCTTTGTGCCTTCTACTTTGTAAGTTTATTTTGGAATTCCAGTGTATTTATTTAAATTTACATAAATTACATTGCAAATGTTTTGTGAGTTCAAAGTATATAAAAGTAAAAATATATTTTCTCATGTTAGTACATTCCTTTATATGTGACAACAAAAGTCACATACACATATATATTTGAAATTCACTTTCTGGTTCTTTAGAATAATATATATACTGTATTTTCCACAAGTCTTTTCAGAAACTGTTTGTTCAGCCATTATAAATAAATGCTAAGTGCATGCATCTAGACACATGAAAAAGGCAGAAAAATATTTTTTACCTTTCATACTCATCAAAAAGATTCTAAAATTGTTTAATGTTTCATCATTTCCTGGAGAGCAGTATTCAAGAATATAAATCCATTTAAAGTGGCTTATAGAATTTCTAACGGTTAGTGCTGCCAGCATTTTAAAACCTAAAAGTTTTACATTTCTGTATTCTTCATGTTTTTATGCCTTCTTCAAAAAAGAAAAAAATCGCACTGCCTGCCTTCTAACCAACAATATGGATGAGACAATTTTAAATGTATATATATATATATATATATATATATATATATATATTGTAGTATGATTTTTTATAAGAACACTTTTTGCCTTAGGTGATCATAATTTTTCAGATTGCACAGCTATTAAGGTTGTAAAACTAGATTTTTATAAAAATGTCCTTATTAATCACTGTAGCCTTAAGAAACAGACTATGGTTCTATCACTTAGCTAAAGTGGCACTTCGGAAGTACACATTTGCAAGTAAATGGAAGGAGCAAATGTTAAATCATGCAGCAGTACTAGAGCTGATGAAACCATTCTACTATGGTTAAATAAAAATAAAATGTCTTTGATCCTTAGGTGTTTTACAGGGAACTGAAGAGCAAGTGACAAATAGTGGCAGGACTCAAATCTAAGTGTACACTTTTTCTAGCTTGTCTTGATTTGTATCTGTGAGTTTACTTAACTATTTATTATTGTTTGTATTTCAATGTGTATTTCTTTTAATTTGCCCAGATTTTCATATTTTACCACAGACTGTAATATTTCACTTTGCCAGTATCTTTTACTATAGAAGATTACATTTTATTTTGTCTTTAGGTGCTATTTGTTTTTCAGCAAATAAAATGGAGACAAGCTGCTAATTTTATTTGGAAGGACAGATTCTAAGCTATGATGGAGTAAAGGAGTCAAATCTTTTTAATTAAGGTACACAAAGATAAATCATTGACATGATAAAACTTGTACAGGCCAATTTTCTGGAGTTTTCACAAATGTCTCACTGGAAGAATCATTTGTCTCCAACTGCTTTCCCCTGTGCAAAGGAAAACAAAAGAAAATTGTCTGAAACTCTACAGACTGAAATGCTTTGAGAGATTGGTTTTGGGACACATTTATTGTGTTATTCTAGATAGTTTGATTTATCTCCAGTTTGGACCTTGCTCATCAGAGAATGCCATATCCCCTGCACTCCATATCATCTTGGCATATCTGGATAATTAAAACTTGTACCAGAATATTGTTTACACACTGAACACTGTTGGGCCATCACAACTAAACACCATCCAACTGGACTTGGGACTTGGTTGAATGCTCTGTAACTCTACTTTGGACTTAACTGATAAGCTTCAGCATACTGTATGTAGACTTGCTGCATTACTTCCTCTACATTGAACATTAGCTCATCCCCCCAGCTATCCTCTTTGTTAATCTAAAACTTTGGTAACATGTCATCAGCTCCAGCAAGAAATTTGCTGTTGACACTATCATAATAGACCTAATGACCAACACAAATGTCGATGAAAGTGAAGAGATTTGGATTCTGGTTGTCTAAGGAAAACCCACATCTATGCTCATCAACTTGTACAGTTGTATAATGTTCATAGTTGCTGGCTGCATTACCTCATAGAACAGCACTTACTCAGCTAAGGGCTACAAAGAGCTACAGAGAATATTGCTGGCATAGAGCTCCATTGTGTCCAGGACATGTATAACATTTGCTGCCTTAGAAGGACAAACAGAATTCAGCTATTGTACATGGTCACTTTTTACCTCCTGGTGAACTCAGCAACACCAAAAGGTCTGGACAATCATGGAAGACAACTGTTCTGGATGACTGCAGAATACATTTAGCCAAACCAAGTACACTATCTAGAAGGTAGACCTATCATTGACAAAGTCTACAATGAAGAGAAAACTTCATGAAATAAATATAGAGGGTTTAGCACAAAGTGCAAACCACTGGTAAACCTCAAGCATAAGAAGGACAGATTAGACTTGTTTTAAAAAGCCTGTCCAGATGGGGGAACAATTTTCTTTGGACAAAGGAAGCTAAGATCAATATATAACAGAATCCTCGAAAGAGGAGCGTATGCAGATAAAAAGTAATGGTTCATGATTTAATTAATACTGCATCATCTGTGAGACATGGTGGAGGCATTGTTATGGCATGGGCATGCCTGACTGCCAATGGAAGTCAGTCTGTTTTTATTGATGATATGACTGCTAGCAGAAGTAGCAGGATGAATTCTGAAGTGTACAGGGCTATAATATCTGCTTGGATTCATCCAAATGCTGCAAAACTGGTAGGGCAGTGCTTCACAGTACAGATGGACAATGAGTCAAACCATACTGTGAAAGCAAACCAAGTGCTTTTCAACGCAAAGTAGTGGAATATTCTTTAATGGCCAAGTCAATTAACTGAATTCAACCCAATGGGAGGTGCATTTCACTTGGTGAAGACAAAATTGATGACATAAAGTCCAACGAACAAGCAGCTACTGAAGACAGCTGCACTAGAGTGAAGCCAGCACTTGGAGATAGCTGAGGGTTTCATTCTTCAGGCATTCATTGACTATAAAAGATTTTCAACCAAATATTGAAAATGATAATTATATTAATGATTATGTAAATTTGTCCAAATACTTTGAGCCCCTGAAAATAGGGTGACTCTGTATAAAAATGTCATTCCTAAATGGCTCATACAATATTTTTTGGTAAACCCCTTAAATTAAAGCTGAAAGTGTACACTTCAATCACATAATGATTGCTGTATTTCAAATCCATTGTGGTGGTGTACAGAGCCAAAATTATTAATGTTGTGTTACTGTCCAAATACTTATGAACAAGACTATATGAAACAATGTTTTTTTATGTGCAAATCACAAGCATTTCTGTTTCATTAAGTTAGTGTGCACAGAGAAATTTAAATTAACATAAGTATGAAAAGATTTGAATAAGACATTAAATGTGGAGTAAAATTGTCATATATGAAGTAATATACAGCATGTAAGACATTTCAACTCAAGTATCATGGGAAAATCTATTTGCAAACTTAAAATTATTGTCTTTACTTACAGGTGCTTACAGGATGTATTTTGTTAGTTATTGTAGCCACAGTATTTTGGCTTGCCAAATCCTCCATTAGTCATTCCTTTAAAATAAACAAAAACACTTGCACCTCACAATGTATTGGCTGTAAATATACAGGAGGCAATACTCTCTAGAGCATATTAAACTTGTACTGTAATTGGTGCCAGTAATTACTTGGATACTGGTGGGACATTGTGATTAAGCACTTCTTTAGGAAAAACAAAGAGTTCTATAATATCAGAATTTACTTTTAGATACTGGGATCATTCATAGAAGAGATTCTTGCTAGAAAGAGACTAGCTGAGGGGCATTCAGGCATGGGCGCCGGCAGGGGGGTGCAAGTAGGTGCACGTGCACCCCCCTAGCTTTTGAAAAAAAAGGAAATGGAGAAAAAAAATAAATCTTTCAATAATAAGAAAAAACGCGAAAAAATAGTTTTTATTTTAAATTTTTAAATTACAATTAGACGTTTACATTTTACAACTATACATAAACAATCATTCACTTTGTTTCTAAAAGAGCATCTCAAGCCTTCTTTTTTGTTGTCCAAACTTGTCTACAACTTTGTCGATAAATTTTGGACAATTATTTATTCTTTTTTTGTGTACACTAAGCATACATAATCCACTTAATCTATCGTCACTCATTGTAGATCGGTTCCAAGTTTTGACGCGCCGTAATGTGCTAAAAGATCTTTCAATACTGCAGGTTGTTGCAGGAAGTGTCATGCCAATCTTGAGTGCCTCGAAACAGCCGGATAAAACTTCGTAGCCTCTTCAATTAAACTCATGCAATCGGTAATTTCGTTTGCAATGTTTTTATTTTTCCACATCTCATACCATGTGGTAGCATCAGATATAAAGTTTGGAAGAATATCACCATACAGACTGTTAATGTCTTCCAGAACTATTAAAAACGATGATTTATCCAATTTACTCATTTCTTTTGGGTGAAGTTGTAAAAGTGAAAATGCTTTCTCTTGTGTAAAAGAATACCGAATTTGTAGAGAAGATATTATAGAATCCAAATAAGGGATGAAAATGGACCTCCTAAAATATTCTTCTGCGTTTTCAGAAAGTAAATTCGATCTGTGAACTTGCCTTTTATTTAACTGTGGCTGTTTTAATTCAATGTCTAATTCTTCACAAATCGATTGTGCTTTTTTGAAAATCAATGAAAACTCTTCAGAAACATTGTCTCGATGGGATTGCAGCACATCTATTAATTGAATTATATGAGCAGTTACATCTTTAATGTTCATATTTACTTGCTGCAACTGATTGCACACAGGTTCGAGTTTAGCGAATAAGTAGCAATTACTAAAAGCGTCAAAATGTAAGTTGGAGTTGTAATAGCAGTGAACAGCAAATGAGCCTTAACCTTTGTGTTTTGTTCGCACTGTCCTCTGTAAGCTTTTCTAGCGCTTGGACAATTACCAAAAAGTTCTCAGAAAATATTCTGATACTTTTATACTTTGCCGACCAACGTGTTTCACAAAACAGAGGAATATTAGGAATCAAAGATCGTCGTAAAGTGCTCTCTCTAAACAGAACAGTACGCTTTAGAGAAAAATATTTATCATAAAAGTTGTAGAACTTATCAATGTCTACAATTTTTATTTGAAATATTTTCTCTAAAGTGTACTGTTCTCCAGAAATCGGAACTATTAACCGGCGTAAAAAGAGGTCTAGCTGTATGTAAGTGCTTACAAAATTACATTAAAAACTTAAGGAAAAAAGCACTACCTATGCCACTGAATACATCAATAACATTTTTAACTATATTCCAGTGATCATATAACAAAAAAAAGTCGATGATTTTTTGTCAGAAAATTAAAAATTAGGTCATGCCTTAAGTGGTTAATCTATCCATGCAAAAACTGACTGCTCTGTACTGTTCAGAGATAGCGACTGTATTGGCAGGTATTTAATGGGCACATACATATACAAAAAAAGTTTTTGTTGCGGGGGGGAGCGTAGAAAGAAAAAAATCTCTTTATGCACCCCCCTGAATTAAATCCTGGCGGCGGTAATGCATTCAGGGGACATCAATTATCCTTCATAATTGCATTACAATACAGTAATCCCTCGCTATATCGCGCTTTGACTTTCGCGGCTTCACTCTATTGCGGATTTTAAATGTAAGCACATCTAAACATATATCACAGATTTTTCGCTGGTTCGCCGCTTTCTGCGGACAATGGGTCTTTTAATTTAGGTTACATGCTTCTTCAGTTTGATTGCCCAGTTGATTTCATACAAGGGACGCTATTGGCGGATGGCTTAGAAGCTACCCAATCAGAGCATGTATTGCATATTAACTAAAACTCCTCAATGCTATAAGATATGCTTCCCGCGCTGTGCTTGTTTGCTTCTCTCTATCTTTCTCACTCTCTCTGCCTGACGGAGGGGGGTGTGAGCAGAGGGGCTGTTTGCACAGAGGACACGGACGCTCCTCTACAAAATGCCGCTTTATCGTGGTGCTTCTGTATACTTAAAAGCATGTATTGATTTTTTGATTGTTTGCTTTTCTTTACGAGCGCTCTCTCTGACATTCTCTGCTCCTGACGGGCTCCTTTATGACGGCGCTCCTTTGAAGATAAGATATGTTTGGTTTCTTTTAATTGTGAGAAAGAACTGTCATCTCTGTCTTGTCATGGAGCACAGTTTAAACGTTTGACTAAAGGGTGTTATTTCATGTCTAGAGGGCTCTAATAATGTTAACAGGGTGGGAGAGTTTATAAGGGCTTAAAATATATAAAAAATAACCACACAAACATATGGTTTCTACTTCGCGGATTTTCACCTATTGCGGGGTAGGGGGGGTCTGGAACGCAACCCCCGCGATCGAGGAGGGATTACTGTATATTGCAATGCAGTCATTCTCTGTTTGAGGAAGCAATCAATAAGCAGTAAATTTTGTCTCCATCATCTATATTTATTGAACAAATTGTATATAGCAGTTTAAAAAAGATTGAATTAAAATGATTATCTGTATTCACAAAGCCTACTGTATTTTGAATTAAGGAGACTTACTGTACATAAAAGTATAAAACCAAGGGAATACTGTTGGCACCGTTCTTTGCAGCAAAAAAATAATTCCTGCCTTCAGTGTTGATATAGTGTGTTCTTAGTCACTGTATAATTTGTTACTGGTGACATTGCTTTTCACTTGAAGAAAAAAAAATACTGATTAGCACGAAATTGGCTGATTTGAAGTGAGTGTTTGCTTGCTGATCAATGAGTTTTGGTATAAATGATAGAGATTAATTCTGTTCTATAAAGACCCATAAAAAGTAGTAAAATATACATTACAAGTAAATATGCTAAGGATGCACCGATATGGGAATTTTGGGCCGATGCCAATATCCGATAATTTCTATGTACTTATCTGCCGATGCTGATATACATATTTATAAGATACAAAGAAAAATGAGTCTTGATTTGTCTGCACAAGAATTACAGACATAGTGAACATTTATTTGTATAACAATTTTGCACACCACATTCAATCTTTAAAAACAAATGATATCTACCAAATTTTTCTGGCTAACTGTTGGTTATATGGGAAACAGTTTTGCAGGTTGTTGCTTTAAATAACCCTTTTCTCTTTCTTTTTGATGGAACAAATACAGCAAATTCAACAATTATCGAATAAATGAAAACTGAAAAAGATGGTAAAATGTACAATGACAATGAAATAAGCAATACCATTTTGGCTGGCTATCTGATCCTTTGTTTTACAGTCTGCAGTATTAAATACTACATAATACTTTTTTTCTTTCTTTTTCATGGAATAAATCTAACCAATCTATAATTTTAAAAAACAGAAAAGTGTATAACGGTAAAGAAATAACTTTTTTTCTGAAGGTTTATTATTCTTTTCTATTTTTTAAGCATGATGGGGTGTTTTTTCTTAACAAATAAGAGTATCTCTGCCTTGTTGCAGGAAATTCTGTTCTTTTCATTAATCACATTAGAAGCCAAACTGAATGATCTCTCACTGTTCATGCTAGTACATGGGGCTGACAGGAACTTGCGTGCTACTTTGGCAATGGTAGGAAACCGACTCCAGTTGTTATTTCAGTATTTCAGTGGATTTTCATTCCTCAGGATTGGTGCTTCAGAAATAAATCCCTGCACCTGCTGAGTAGCATGCATACATATACAGCATTATATTCTGTGTCATCTTTCATATCTAAAAGATAGATCTGCATTTTGGCTTTTACCAGGGCTGTCAGATTAAGATTAGAATCCTTACAATAAAAATAAGTACAGTATATGGCATTTGAATTGAATGCATGTCTGTATTGTATTTGCTGTTCTTTGAAACATTTTATTATTAATATTTTTGCTTTTCAGTGTAGATCATGATCTGCTTACAAGTTGTGCATTATTGCTTAAGAGACGGGTGAAAACAGTGGCTTCCATGAATGTGATTGGCTCTCCCACAAAAAGCAACGCAAAGAGAAATAAGACACGCACTGGATTGGCACTTTCTAACAACAATGTTCAAAAGAAAAGCAAACAAAATTGTCAGTGATTGCTCAAACAAAGTAAATGCAGTCATTGTATTCTTTTTTCCTAGAGGCCAGAGGACCTTATATACCAGTGTCTATTTTTTATAGTAAACAAACTGCAGCTTTGTGACCCTTTATGTGATTTACAAATGAAACAAGTGTATTAAATGTTACTTTGTTGTGGTCTTTTAAAAATTTTGTGTATTATAATCAATTATTTGGCAGACAGCATTTTTCAAAGTAACAAAAAAAATGTAAAATGGGTTTAAGTGTTCATTTAAAACTATTTAGTTAACACGCACCAAACAAAAATATGAAGCAAAGAACCATAGGCTATAGTTGCCTCAGTAGCTTGATGAAACCAAGTGATCTTTAAAATGGGCGTGTTTAACACAGAAGATGCCGACCGTTTAACTAATGACAAATAACAATATGGGTTAACAATTCAGAAACACGTATAGGCTGATCCTAAAAGTTTAGGTGCAAAAACAGATCTGTAAAATCCCACAATAGTGTCCAGCACGTCTTAAGTAACATGAAGCCAAAGTTAGTGCGAGGTAAAACCAACAACCGCTCTTTTACATTCGATTGCTGTTTTTCTTTGTTGCCTTCCAAAATTTTTTATACATTCGAATTATGTTAGAATAGTGATATTCGATCCGACAGCCCTAGTTATTTACTTAAAACAATGTTGTAAAGATCTCCACAGAGCTGTTTTTTTTGTCATCTGGGTGTTTTACCGAGGCATCAATGTGTTCTCTTCAAGAATTTCGTTGTACGTTTCAAAGATCGTGCATGCCACCTTGTCATTTATCTTGGTCCTTTTCTGTTGTGGACAAAATATATGTGATTCACTCGTTTGCATTTCGTGCGGTGCAAGTTCTATTTGAGCTTGCAACATTTTGAGTGCCAGTGATTTTACATCTGCACCGAAATAGCGGTTTTTGTATCTCGGGTCTACAGTACAATACAGTCAACCCTCGTTTATCGCGGTTAATCCGTTCCAGACTCTGCCGCGATAAATGAATTTCCGCGAAGTAGGATTCTTTATTTATAAATCAAATATTTTCGCAGTTAGAGCATAGAAAACCTGTTTACGACCTTCTAAATACAGTAATCCCTCCTCGATCGCGGGTTTGCTCAAGACCCCCGATAGGTGAAAATCTGCGAAGTAGAAACCATATGTTTGTATGGTTATTTTTATATATTTTAAGCCCTTATAAACTCTCCCACACTGTTAACATTATTAGAGCCCTCTAGACATGAAATAACACCCTTTAGTCAAACGTTTAAACTGTGCTTCATTACAAGACAGAGATGGCAGTTCTTTCTCACAATTAAAAGAATGCAAACATATCTTATCTTCAAAGGAGCACCGTGAAGAGCAGATAATGTCAGAGAGAGCGCTCGCTAAGAAAAGCAAACAATCAAAACATCAATACGTACTTTTAAGTATACAGAAGCACCGTGATAAAGCGGCATTTTGTAGAGGAGCGTCCTATCTTCTAGGCAAACAGCCACTGTGTAAACAGCCCCCTCTGCTCACACCCCCAGTGAGAGTGAGAGAGACAGAGAGAAACAAACAAAACAAGCGCCACGCGGGAAGCATATCTTATAGCATTGAGGAGTTTTAGTTAATATGTAATACATGCTCTGATTAGGTAGCTTCTAAGCCATCCGCCAATAGCGTCCCTTGTATGAAATCAACTGGGCAATCAAACTGAGGAAGCATGTAACCTAAATTAAAAGACCCATTGTCCGCAGAAAGCGGCGAACCAGCGAAAAATCCGTGATATATATTTAGATGTGCTTACATTTAAAATCTGCGAAAGACGAAGCGCGATATAGCAAGGGATTACTGTATTGACAACACAGTACATGGGTTCTGTATAAATCTCAATGAAACGATTGTTTACAGCCTCTAAGAGAGCGCTTTTACCGGTACTGGTTTTGACTCCGAAGTCATTATGAGCGATTTTAGTCAACAGTCGTTTTAAAGCATTAACTGGGGGAATAACGTTAGAAGCCAAGGCTTCAGACTGGCAAATTTCTTTTGTCAGTTGTTCAAATGGAGCAAGGAATGAAAGCCCCAATGGCTCTTTTCTGCTCCAGCAAGCTTTGCAGCATATAAAATATGCTGTTCCATCTAGTCGAAACGTCTTGTTGAAGCATTTTCGGCTACATACCAAGTTCAGTTTGTATAGTTTTGAGACGCGTGTTGGCTAATTGTGAATTCTTAAAGTGACTGACTATTTTTCTGCAGATTGCTATTGTGTCCGAGATGCTGCGCTGGGATAGTACGCTGTCGTTCATGGCAAGTTGTAAAGTATGAGCCATACATGGCAAACTTGGGATCCCGCATTCCTCCATAGCATTTGCAACGTTGCGTGCGTTGTCTCGTAATACTATTTGAACATCCTCTTTGGGTATTTTCCATGTTTCAAACATTCTTTTAAACGCCACAGAGAGTGCAGCAGAGCATTCTTGGGCGTGCAAGATTGCTTTCTGCAATTCAAACTTGCGGTCGATCCACTGAGCAGTTAAACTATGCATACTAATAGAACTCATATCAGATGTCCATACAGTATATCAGTGGGAAAGCTTATGGCTGTAACATTTTCACCAAGGAGTTTGTGCACATGACTTTCCACAATAAGTCTGGAAGCGCTATGTCAGAAAAATAACGGCGACTGGGTATCTGGTAATGGGACTCGAGATGCTCAAGCAGCCTTCGAAATCTCGTATCTTTTACAACAGAAAATGGCTGATGTTCCAGAGCAATAAATTCCATTACCTTTGCAGTAATTGTTTGAGCTTTAGGGTTATCTTTATCAAATTTCTTTGATTTTTCAAGTAACTGATCAACACGTTGAGCAACTACAGTTTTTGATTTTGTGCGTGGTGGCACAGGATTATCCTCTTTTGCTCTAAGGAATTCTGTATATTTGTCAGGATAGCGTGCCTTGGAAGTGTGTAATTAAGTTGGAGGTATTGAAAATTCGCACTTTGGTTACTCTGCGCAAAACTAGTCGAACAAGTGTTGCAAATGGCATATTTTATGGCACTCTCACTCACTTTGAAAAACTTCCACACCGCAGACATTTTCGCACAGTAGCCCAGCGTCGCCTAAACGTCTGGCACATCCAGAACACAGTGAATGCGTCATCAATATCAGTTCAAATTATCGGTCAATTTAGTCATCGGTCCGATGCCGATAAAATTATTTTAACCCATTATCTGCCGATACAAATATAAATCCAATATTATTGTGCAGCCCTAAAATATGCAATACTGAGTAAAAAGAACAAATTCTAAAATGTTATGCATCTGTGCTGAGTGGTGGTCTTCATTTTCATTAAGTACTGAAGCAAATAATTATAGAAGCTGTAATGTAAAATGCTATGGAACATACTATAATTATAGTGATAACAAAAGACGCATTTATTTCTATATTATGTTTTCATACAAAACATGTATGTAGGTCAAGGTGCTATACAAGGTGTGTTAAAGAGAAAAGTAAATAAATACACGAAATTCCAAAAATAATAAAGAATAAATCAATATTTTTATCACGCAAATAAATAACAGATAAAATAGTTAATAATGGGTTTAACTTTTTTAAATTCATTTTTAAAATCTATGCTAGTTGTAACATTAAGTCCAATGCTATGGTCATATGGCCAGGAAGGACAGAAAAATAAAACTTCAGCTAGCCAGTTGCTGGAGGAAATAAACGTGCATGGTTCCAAGGCCAGATGACCACACTACCCCCATTCTGCATTCTACCAAATATACAGTACACATGCTAACATAGTCTCTTATTGTTTTTTTGCTTTGTCCTAGAAGTTTCGATGCAGCAGGTTTTGTCGACAGAGTATCTACATTCTTTCCAACATCATAGGTGGATGCATGCTGCTTTGTTCCAATGATAATGGCACAAAATGCCATCACAGAAAGTTGGAAAAGAAAATAGAGAATAGCAGACGTTAATAATAATTGTAAAACTGTGACAGTCCTTTTATGGTAGACCACCTGTACTCAAACTGCAGTTTGCCTATAAGACAAAGATTGGAGTGGAGGATGCATATATGTATCTGCTGCACAACTCTTATTCTAACCTGGATAAAGCTGGCAGCACAGTTACAATTATGTCATTTGATTTTTCAGTTGTCTTCAGTACCATCCAGCCAACCTTGGGTAAGGAGTAAGCTTAGAGATATACAGGTGGAATTCCCCCAAGGTGTACTAGATAATAGACTATCTGCATGGGTAGACTGCTGTTTGTAAGACTCAAGTCCTGTCTGATTTTCTCTTTACTCTGTACACATCAGACTATAAATATAACACAAAGTCATGTCACTTGCAGAAATTCTCAGGTGGTTCTACATTTATGTGGTTAATTGATAAAGGTGGGTGAAATGAGTATAAAAGACAGGTGGAGAAGTTTATTTCTTGGTGCAGCTAGAATTGTTTGCAACTAAACATCAACACAACCAAGGAACTTGTTATTGACTTTTGCCACACCAAAGAACGTGTATGTCCGGTTACTATTCAGGGAGTGCATGTGAGAGGTGGTCCTCTCCTACAAGTACTTGGGGGTCCACATAAATGACACGTTGTACTGATCTTGTAACACAGAGGACCTGTATAGGAAAGGGCAGAGCAACCTTGTTTTAATGTAGATAATGACATTCTTCACATCTTCTACAACTCTGTGATGGCCAACACACTTTTCTATGCTGTGGTATGCAGTGCTGGAAACATGACTTCAAGAGAGGCCAACTAAATCAACAAGCTAATTAAAAGGGCAGGTTCAGTTATGGGACACATTTTGGATCGCCTGGAGATAGCAGTAAAGGAGGGAATGAAAACAAATGCTGCACATCCTCCCTCTGGCACACTAACACGGTGGACTTTTAGTCATTGAATAATTCAGTAGGTGTTTCAAGAAACCTTACTGGAGTTCCTTTATACAAACAGCAATTCACTTGTATAATGCCTCACAGTGACTATGACAGCCAAGTCAGAAGTTTTTCTTTTTTGAATCGTCTTCCTTTTTAGTCATTCTGGTGTATGTTCAGTCCATACTGTATGTGTGTGTATATATTTATTTATCTGTTCTACATCCATCTATCTATTTATTTACTTTAAAAGCTTCTAGCTAAGTTTCCTTTTGGGGGACAGGAGAGTTCTGTCTATCTATATGATATTGCAGTACATAGAAATCAATTTTTTGGAAGTGGCAGTAGAAACCAGTTATTAATAAGCCAAAATTAAGTGGGTTTTTGTAGTTAAATATAGTTTTTTAAAAATATAGTCCTGTATTAGCCTGGCATATATCTATCTGCATTCCAGACTTTTGGGGTGTAACAGTAGAAAGCCTACTCGCTACTTCATTTATGCCTAGCTCTTTGAATAATAAGCAAACCAGTGTTCGAAGACCTTAGATTATGATTATGAAAATAAAAAGACAGGCACTCTAAAATGTAAGACAAAGCAAGATTATTCAGAGATTTATATACCATCAATAGTATTATAAAATAAATTGTAAATGACATAGGTAACCAGTGTAACAATGCTAAGAATGGTGTGATGTTCTCAGATTTTCTTTTACTGGTTAATATTCTTACTAACCACAAGAGTTGATGTCTTTCTTTGATAGCCCTGCTAAAATGCAATACAGTAATCCAGTCAGCAAAAACAAAGTCTTTGTGTTGGTGCTACTATATATGAAATATTCTATACAGTTTTACTTTTGTTTCAGTCAGTTATCATTCAAAATCAAACCATTAAAGGCTAAACTGCTTTGTGTAAAGAAGCTGCAGTGAACAGTGAGATATGGGGTTAAATTGAAGGGAGGTTTTTGGAGCATTTCTGCACAGTAACTGTGGGTGTGTGGAATACCACCCTTTGAAAATCACTATTTTTCAAATGTTTAAGTTTTCTTCCGGGAACTCTGGATTTCTACCTACATTCTACAAAATGTGCAGCCTTGGGTAAAAGGTGGCTCAGGTTTGGCCGTTGTATGAATGAGCATTGATGTTTGCATGTGTGTACCCTACATTACATTAGCACACTATCCTGGGTTATTTTGTGGTTTGTATCCAGAAATGCTGGAATAGACTTTGGTCTTCTTCAGCCCCAAAGTTAAGTAAGTGAGATTTTAGTTTGAAAATATGAGGTTTGTACCAAAGATAGGTACTGTAGAACAGAATAATGTCAGTGTGTAGCATTACATGTTTTTAGAATATGTAACATTTTTGTTGAAGAGCTGCTGTTCTCCTGTAAAATCAGGGGTTCCCAATGCATTGATCGCGATCGACCGGTAGATCGGAAAGGTAGTGCAGGTAGATCGCGTTGCATTCAAAAACATTTTTTTTAAATGTTAGTCTATGATATATCCTCCCTATGGCATTTGCTACTTGATTGACATACAGGGCGGCCAGTCTGAGATCTCTTTTCTTCTAACACACTGGTCATCCCGCACACACACACACACACACACACGATCAAACGCGCAAGCTACAGCAAAACTCTGGCTATCTAAGTGATCTAGTTAGCCTTCCAATTTATATCGACTAAAAAAGGGATTTAAAAAAAAATTGTTGTTTGTGGGCTGGATGTGGAATTGGAAGAGGATTTTTTTCTCTCACAATGTCACAATCAAAATGCGTTTGTCTGATCTGTCAATCTATCATTGCTATTCCAAAGAAAGAAAATGTGGAAAGGCACTTTCGAACTATTCATAAAAACTACGAAACTGACTTCCTTCTAAAAAGTGATCTGAGAAAGAGAAAGGAGAGGGAACTAAAATTGCTGTTAATCGGACAGCCATCATTTTTCACTCGGCTGAATTCAAAAGCAAAGGCAGACACACCGAAACATCGTTCCGGGTGAGTCACTCGATCATTATGCATAAGAATTCCTTCCAAGATGGAGAGGTGATAAAAGATGCCTTCGTTGAGGCAGATGGCTAGGGAGAAATTCCTTCTGAAATTTCAAGACTCCTGGCCGGAGAAAAAGGAGTTTCTCCTTGTCATTATACATGCAGAATACAACTTAATAACGATCAATGGCAGCTAGGCTTGGCATTTTTTTTCCGATCTGACCGACATGTTGAATGAGCTTAATTTACAGCTGCAGGGAAAAGAGAAAACCATGGTCAATATGATTAATTGAGTTAATGCTTTCAAATGAAAAATGCAGCATCTGTCCTCAAAGCTGCAGCGCCTTGATTTGTAGAACATCCAAAACCTCGCGTCAGAGCTTGAGACGCAATGGAAGGCATGTGCGGAACTTGACAGCATACGCTACAGAGCAAATTGAAAATTGTCTGTCAGACTTTATCTATTGGAAAAAAAGTAACGATTCGAGTGTTGCCCAATGTAGTGTAGTAAGAGTAGTGTTTCTTCTTCACAAATGTACTCAAGTAAAAGTAAAAAGTATGGTGCAGTAAAACTACTCTTAGAAGTACAATTGTTTTAAAAGTTAACTCAAGTAAATGTAACTCATTACTACCCACCTCTGGTACTCAGTTTATATATATAGTTATATATATATGTAGTTGTGCTTGAAAGTTTGCGAACCCTTTAGAATTTTCTATATTTCTGGATAAATATGACCTAAAACATCATCGGTTTTTCACTCTTTTCAAGTCTTAAAAGTAGATAAAGAGAAACCAGTTAAACAAATGAGACAAAAATATTCCACTTGGACATTTATGTATTGAGGAAAATGATCAAATATTATATATTTGTGAGTGGCAAAAGTATGTGAACCTTTGCTTTCAGTATCTGGTGTGACCCCCCCCCCTTTGCAGTAATAACTTCAACTAAACGTTTCCGGTAACTTTTGATCATTCCTGCACACTGGCTTGGAGGAATTTTAGCCCATTCCTCCATAATAAAACAGCATCATCTCTGGGAAGTTGGTGGGTTTCCTCACATTAACTGCCTTCTTCAGGTCCTTCCACAACATTTTGATTGGATTAAGGTCAAGACTTTGACTTGGCCATTCCAAAACATTAACATTATTCTTCTGTAACCATTCTTTGGTAGAACAACTTGTGTGCTTAGGGTCATTGTCTTTCTGCATGACCCACCTTCTCTTGAGATTCAGTTCATGGACAGATGTCCTGACATTTTCCTTTTGAATTCTCTGATATAATTCAGAATTCATTGTTCCATCAATGAAGGCAAGCTGTCCTGGCCCAGATGCAGCAAAACAGGCCCAAACCATGATACTACCACCACCATGTTTTACAGATGGGATAAGGTTCTTATGCTGGAATGCAGTGTTTGCCTTTCTTCAAACATAACGCTTTTCATTTAAACTAAAAAGTTCTATTTTGGTCTCTCCATCCACAAAACATTCTTCCAATAGCCTTCTGGTTTGTCCACATGATTTTTAGCAAACTGCAGACAAGCAGCAATGTATTTTTGGAGAGCAATGGCTTTCTCCTTGCAACCCTGCCATGCACACCATTGTTGTTCAGTGTTCTCCTGATGGTGGACTCATGAACATTAACATTAGCCAATGTAAGAGAGGCCTTCAGTTGCTTAGAAGTTACTCTGGGGTCCTTTGTGACCTTGCCATCTATTACACGCCTTGCTCTTGGAGTGATCTTTGTTGGTCGACCACTCCTGGGGAGGGTAACAGTGGTCTTGAATTTCCTCCATTTGTACAGTCTGTCTGACTGTGGATTGGTGGAGTCCAGACTCTTTAGAGATGGTTTTGTAACCTTTTCCAGCCTGATGAACATCAACAACTCTTTTTCTGAGGTCCTCAGAAATCTCCTTTGTTCGTGCCATGATACACTTCCACAAACGTGTTGTGAAGAGCAGACTTTGATAGATCCCTGTTCTTTAAATAACACGGGGTGCCCACTCGCACCTGATTGTCATTCCATTGATTGAAAACACCTGACTCTAATTTCACCTTCAAGCTAACTGCTAATCCTAGAGGTTCACATGCTTTTGCCACTCACAAATATGTAATATTTGATAATTTTCCTCAATAAATAAATTACCTAGTATAATATTTTTGTCTTTTTAACTGGTTTCTCTTTATCTATTTTTAGGACTTGAGTGAAAATCTGAAGATGTTTTAGGTCATATTTATGCAAAAATATAGAAAATTCTAAAGGGTTCACAAACTTTCAAGCACCACTGTATATATATAGCATTTTTAATGTAGGTAGATCATTTTGACCTGGTCATTTTAAAAGTAGTTTGAAAGCCGAAAAAGTGTGGGCACCCCTGTGTTAGATGAATATGTGATGTTCCTTAACAGAACTGTGTATATGCAGACATAATGAAGACAGGAAACACACAGTGACTTATCCTTGTGGCATCTTGTACTGTCACATACATGCTAAGCAGTATTTTTTCACCCCATTAAACAATACTTGAAGAAGCCTGAACATTGTGTGAAGTGGTTGTTTGTTCATCTATTATGTACTATTTGAGTCTGAAACACTCAACAATTCAATTTTGGATTAAGTAGGTTTGAAAATGGCTTGATCCATTTATTTTGGGCAAAGTATGGAATTTATTCAACTTGATTACGTGCAAAGTGAGCAGGCGGTTTGTGAATTAATCTGTTTTGTGTATTTATGTCAGGAAACACAGTACCTAGCAGTTCTTGCATAGATGTACAGTATGTGTTCCACTGATAGAAACATTTCATAGTAACACTGTATTTATTCTTCTGTATTCATTCTTTAAGCACCTTATAATCAGCTACATCTAAAACCAGAAAGGCAATGTATTTGATTTACTGATTTTGAGAAATATTTTATTTGTATGTCCAAGGTAAATATGATAATTATCATATTTAATGGTTTATATGATAATTATCTGAGAAACACAAAACAATTCAAAAAAAGTTGGGGAAAATACCAAACACATTTTAAAGTGACACTTTCATTTTCAATTTGCCTTTTAAGTCTAGAGTTTCTTACATAAAGTCTGTTATAGTTAATTTGTAAACTCACAGAACAGATTTCCTTAAAATAATCAAATATAAAAAGGTGTCATTGTAAAATCACTTAACTATTGTATAATTGCTTAACTATTTTAAAGCATTAAATAGAATAAAAAACAATAAACCAGAGTAAAATGCTAAATTCAATACTAGAAGAAAAGCCTGAAGAAACAAATTTATTTGTGATATAACACATATGCACAGATTGTCCTGAGCATCTCACCAGAGAAGTAAATTAAAAGAAGAGATAGTATGCTAGGTTAAGTTTAACACCTTCCTGAACAGGTGAGTTTTAAATTGTTTTTTAAAAGAAAGAATTGAGTTGAGCTGATCTAATTAATTTAGGGAGGTAATTCAAAAGTCTGGGCGCTATAAGCTGAAGGCTCTGTCACCCACAGAATGCAGGTAAGGGTGAGGTACAACACAATTGAATCAGAGGACCTTAATTGGTGAACAGGAGCATAGTAGTGGAGAAAGTCTCTGATGTAGTCCTGTGCAAGGTCATTTAAAGCTTTGTAGGTTACTAGTAGAATTTTATATTCAATCATGTAAGACACAGGGACCTTGTGGAGGCGAAGCAGGATGGGTGTTATGTGCTTGCTGTTGCTGGTTTGTGTAAGGACTCTGACAGCAGAGTTTTAAATCAATTGGAGCATTAGAAAAGGAGAGGAATTAGCAAACATGGGATATGTTATGGGGGCGGAAATAAGAAAGTTTCTTAACCCTTTGTTACTCAGGTTTCATGAACTCTCATAAGTGCTCAGCTGGAGTGTATTGCACCCCACTGTTATTTATGGAGAAATAATAGTAAAAATATTTTAAGTGCAATTTAATTAATCTTTACTAGGACATGTAGCATTCTCTGGCTTTTCATGTTTACAAAATCACTGTCTAAAATTTCCTTTTCAATAATTATAGGTGGGAATAAAAAAAAAAAGCTTCATGTCTATGTACCGTATACATTCATTCTGTCTGTTTCAAAAGTGGTCACAGTTCACAACTTCATGGAAAGTTCCACTATTCCTGTGTTTGTTGGGAACTTGTGGTGCACTAATTTCAGGTTAGAACCAAATGTTCCATGCATATGTATTTACTGCAGGAAGGGTAATTGAAATCTTGTTTTTCTGTCTTTACTCCTTGGACATTCCTCACACCTTGCCTGTTTTGGTTTCTTTGCTGGTGGTGGGTTCGCAGCAGAACTTTCTCCAGTTGTTCTTTTGAGCATCAGTTGCATCTCTTTGCTGAGATGAGAATTTCTGGCCTGTCTTCGGCAAAATTGTTCTTGATCAAGGTCCAAGACAATCTTTTTCAGGAAAAGTCTGTGCCGCAATGCATGACCTGTGTTTTCGTGGTACACCACATGAGCATTTATTCCGGTGACATTCACCAGTGAAAAGAATTTAGTAAGAGGCAATTCCTTTTTAATGTTATGAGCTCTGGTGCGAACTTGCTTTCAAGGTGGTGTCTTATACCATTTGGAGGATTTGTCTTTTCCTACATAGTAGCTTTTCAGCTGTGTTTCATCATCATCATCTTCATCATCATCTTTAGATGAGTCTGTATCATGTTAACTGTGACTGATGTGTTCTGGTTCTAAGTCTGAATTTGACTTTGGTTGTAATTCAGAATCACTCTGGTTCTAATTCAGAATCACTCTGTTCACTCGGTTCAGATTCACTTTCAACCTCCTCCAATAGTCTGACAAGCCTATCCTGGGCTACCCCCTAACTCATCTGTAAATGGTGGAATTTTGTCATAAGAAAATAAGTTATAAACGGAACCCAGCATCAAATGCTTACTGCACAAATGTTATTCGCCAATGCTCGGGCGGGGTGTAAAATACCAACGATACTCTGCGGGATTACTCTGGTGGGGTGCTAAACACCTAGAGCGACGTAATACGACGTTATCAGCTCAAGGGCCCACCTCCGACTGACGCGCGCTCCTGAACGCACAATATGTTAGTCAACTTGCAGCTACACAAGGCATCAAAGCTCCATGTTGCGCCATCTATGAGAAATATGCATAACTTTGGCAACTGGAGTGTGCAACACCCCACCCGAGTAACAAAGAGTTAATGCGGTTTATGTGGGTGGAATAAGAAATAGAGGAATCATAAGTGAAACAACGATTCCTTGGATTAGAAGAAGGCCTGATGAGACCATCATCAAAGGTAATTGAAAAGGAGCTCATTTCCTTACATTGTGCTTTACTGACAATTTGCAAGAGTTCAGTTTTGCTGCAGTTTTAAATTTAAAGAGTTATGCTCCATCCAGGTTTTAATTTCACTGAGGCAAATTGTGAGCTGAGAAGTTTCACTTTTACCATTGAAATAGAGTTGATTACCATCTGCATATAAATGGAAACCCAGTCCATAGCTACAAATAATATGACTAAGGGGAAAGCTTATACTGTAGATAGAGAAGAGCAGAGGGCCTTGCAAAGACTAACAAATTTTTGCCTATCAATCAGATAGGACTTAAACCATTGGAGAGCAGTGTCTGAGATACCCTGAATGGTCTCCATTGTGGATATAGTTGAAACGTGTTTATAAGGAATCAACAGCAATCCAGCACAGGAGCATGTAATCAAAATAAAGTTTTCTTCAGTAAACCACAAAAAGATTCAAAGCAGTTGTCTCTGATGCTACGAGCTCAGTCCAAAAAAATAAATCCAAATCAGTTAATCAATTTTGTGAACAATACATACAGTAAGAGAAAGTGAAAGAAGTGCACAAAGTGCAAGGTTCAGTGTGAATTTTAATGAAAAGTGTTGTTAACAGGAAGGAGCGGCAGCAACATGTGTGTGCCAGGTTTCCCCCCCACCATTGTAGTGCATGCAGAAAATGCAAATTACATGCAGGGAGGCCACCCAGTAGTCTAAAGTGGATTTGGTATATAAAGCTACTTATTTTTGTAATTATATAAATTTCTGTCTTCTAGTTTGATCATGAACATTTGTGACATTGGTTCCTTATTAGAAGGTGAAACAAAAATTACTGCTCCTGGCAATTTAAAATTCAAAAGACATACAGTGGTACCTTGGTATACGTCCGCTTTGGAATAAGTCCAACTTGGTATACTTCCTGTTTGGACGTGAAAAATTTTGCTTAGTATACAACCTTTGTTTGGAGTACGACTCGCATGCTAGAACTTGTATAAGTCAAAATGAGTCATGACACTGTGCGCTACCCTCGAGACAAAGCCACGACTGCCCACGAGCGTCAGTACGCCAGTTGCTACCATTCATTGAACAACCCACGCTATAACTCTGTGAATTTTCACGTGATTTGGTGTTTTTTGCGTTCATTTTTAGTAAATTCATTAACCATGAGTTCTAAGAAAGTTAATGAGAAGAGCCAAGCAACGAAGAAAATGGTTTGAATGACCATGGAGGTAAAAAAAAGAGATTGTTGAACAGTATGAAGGTGGCATGCGTATCTGGGACTTGGCTGTTGCATGTCGTATGTTGAGAACGACGGTATCTGCGATTTTGAAAAACAAAGATGTTATTAAATCGGCTAATGGCACTCAACTCTTCTCAGCAAGGTAAAGTGAGGTAAAATTTTAATTTATTTCATCTGATTGCTTTTGTATTTATGTATTTTACTATTAAGCAGTGTTTAAATTATTTTATACAACCCCATCAATGTATAATACACCATTAACAATAGGATTTTTTTTCATGGGAACGTATTAATCATTTTCCCTTTATTTCTTATAAGAAAAATGCGTTTGGTATACATCCTGTTTGGTATAAATCCAAGGATCTGGAACGGATTAAGGACATATACTGAGGTACCACTGTACTTGTATTTTTGTATACATGCTTTTCTAATTACTGTTATGCCATACAAAGATACACTTGCAGTCTTTAATATTGTTGGTTTATGATATAACAGACGTATGCAACATTCAGTGGACAGGCTTCACTGAGAGGAATGTGTTATGGCCCAGAAATGTTATAAGCATGAAGAACCCAAACATACCCAAAAAGCATGCAAGAGGGGAAAATATCATGATAAACCTCATTAGTCACACAAAGAGCAATGTACAAATAATATAAAAAATTATTCTAGAAAAAAATGACCTGAGAAACAGAGTACGCTTGAAAGAACAGAAATGCTGTAGCCATTATTTTGTCTTTTTTGTTCAACTTTGAGTCACTGAGGTATGTAAATGTCATTTTTGTCTATTGTCCGCTTTATTTTCTATGCCTGTGCTATGTTCCTTGTGTTGTGTGGATGGTCCCCCAAGAGGTGAGGTCACCTGACAAACACCGCCAGGAACAATGCTGTGCCCAATAAATTCTGAGGGTCTTCCATAGTTCCTAGTGTTTTTTTCTAAATGCGTTAGGAGCTTAGTGTGTGTTCATTGTATTTTTGCTGTGCTTTTGTTTTTTTGATTCATTAGATTTTTTAATGTTTTGCTCTTTTTTTAATTTTCTCATTGGTTTTGGTCATTGTTCACCTTGGAATGCCTTAGCTGGAACTCCTTTTTGCCTTGTGTGCTTTATGGAGCTTCATGTACTTACAGAGTATTTTTGTAATTATAAATCTTTTATTTTATAAAAATTCTGTTTGCCCCTTTTTGTATCTAGCCGCAGTGTTTTAAGGGATTTCCCTGTTTAGTGGAAATTTTTGGAAGTGTTCCTGGAACTCTTTAGTGCTTTGAAGGTCTAAGCTTTACCACTAGGGATGCCAGAACAGGCAAAGGCAATCCAAGTCAAACAAGTCCCAATCACAAATCCAGAATATAAAGTCACAAACAGAGCATATTGTCAAAAATCCAGTAAATCACAGATAACTAAAGAGTTCAGAAAGTCTCAGTACAAATTCACCACACTACAAGCACATTCAATGAACCACAACAGGCAGTGGGTTGTTCCTACCTTTGTAGGACTAAATGCAGTCCCTTGACAGAGATGAGCAAGTGGCCCCACCTTTTGGGGGGAAACACCCACAAAACATAGAGAACATAATGGAAGATACACATATACAAAGAAATTGAATGACCATAAAGAATTGAATAAAAAATTAACAAAACAAAATTAAAAATGGCATTTTAACCTTAGCCAGGTAGGAACCCTGGCTGAAACATGACGGTTTATGTGTTATGTATTTTAGCATAGGGGTGTTTGATATTGGTAAAAATACTTACCTTTAATGTAAACAAGATATGAATCCAAAGGAAATGAAATACTAATCATAATTGAACTATAGGGCATGAACATTACAGTCTGGATAAACATAAACTGAATGGTGAATTGTTCAGCATACAAGCAAGAACAAAAATCTAACATACTGTACTGCCAAATACTGCACAGGTAAAATCTATAGAATTTGTAAACAGGTTTTGTCATATATTGTACAAAGATACAAAAAAAACAAACCTAACTTTTTTAAACAAATTATTAACTTCAAGTTCTCTGCAGTATTGCACAAAGATATCATATAAGATTAAACAATTTAGTATGTGATTTTGACACTTTTATATTGTATAAATACAACTGTTTTCTTCTCATTTTTTATGTTTCATTACTCTCTGCTTTCCATAGCCGTATAGGTAATTAGTACAAAACATACATCAAATTGTTGAATGGTATATTCTATATTGTCTCCATAACAGTTCAGCATACACCACACAACAAACCACCTCAGGATCCCAAATTAGGACGCAAGCACAGCCGTGTGATAGGTGACACCACAGCCAAGGTGAATGGAATAGTGTGAGGTTTTTTTTAGAGTGGCTAGAGTGCCAATCCTGCCACCTACCCCCAACGCAGGGCTGCATGCAGGTTAACATTATACCCAGGATGGAGCAATTGCAGGTTATGGACCTTACTCAGGGGCCCAACAGATTGGAATCACTTCTGACACTTACAGGATTTGAACTGACAACCTTCAGATTGCCAAGGCAGATCCCTAGCCTCAGAGCCACCACTCTGCCTATGTTGGTAAGAGGTACCATAATATTAAATGTAGAAATTGTGAGCTCCTGAACACTGTACCTCTGTTCAGGTCTCTTTAATCTGTTACTGACCACAGTGTATTTAAATTATTTATTCAAAAGAGAATTGCATACATTTAATAAAATGAAAGTGTAAATCGTGTTATCATATATTGTATATGTGCTGTATCAAATATTCTTCATATGTTTATTTGCAATAGACATATGGTATACTAATTAGGTAGTTGTTTTAGAAACCATGAAACATGACATCATGTGTTCTGCATTTATGCTGGTGCTTGTACTCCCAGGTTTAATTTCTCATGTTTTGAATTTCTGCATGTTTTGCTCTGGTTACTCCATCTTCTTTGGTATAGCTGCCACTATTTTGTATACTCTATGATTCCTTGCCTTAATAACTGGACTCTTGTATCTTTACCAGTGAGTGTTTCACCAGATACCACCTCCTTCGTCTGAAATGATCCTTTGTTCTAGTAGTTTTAATCGTTCCTTATGCATGTTACATGTTCTCCACTCCAGATTTGTGCAAACAGGAACACTGTTTCTAGATGCAACTTTTTTGTTAAAGAACAAAATTAGTTGCATTTGGTGCCCATGCACACATATTGCACAGTATGGATTGACTTTGAAAAAAATATAACAAATGTCTTTTTTTAGAAACATGGAAGTGAAGGATGATTAAAAGGATTAACATTCAAACATAAACAAGAGCAAAGGAAACTGTACCTGTGACGAAAGATTTGAAACCTATTTATTGAAGTCTTTTATAACTCTCAGGCACCTTTTAAAACATGTTTGTGAACATGAAGACATAGTGTAGCACTATTCAGTTGGCTTACAAACTTCTGGTTCTTTTTTGCAACAAGTAAAATGCATTTTTGTTAACATTCCTGTTCTGTGGTACCATGGTGATAATGAAGGACACCTTGTTGTCTGGTGAATGATACATTTTATATCATCAACATGCAAGAAAAAAACATGTTACATTTGCAATAGTAATAAAGTTTGCCTATTTTATCTCCTGAATCTCTAAGGCGGCCAGGGTGAGATGTCAAATGAGCAACATTGGAAGCTCTTGGCTTGTTGTCTGTTATAATTCCCTAGAGATGAACTGCTAAGAAAAATAATTGACTAGCCATGCTTCAAGACTATGAAACAAACTCTAACTTTAATGCATTTGGAATTGTATTTTTAGACTGCAGAATGTGAGTGGGGCAGCGTCCTTTTTCAGCTTTGTGCTCCAATTCTCTAAGGGTTCTGTGCTAAGAGCTAGCCAGCTGTTATCTTGCCTTCTCTTTGTAGAAATAAATTCCCTGTCTTGGTGACACATGCATTTTTCCTTATTACTTTTCTGGTGCCCTGAATCATTCATTTGAGCACAACCTTTAAACTGAAAGTTAGCCCAAGGGACATTATAAAGATTATGGAAAATGCTTGCATTTCATTGTACAGTGATTGCAGCAGATATTTATGATTTAAAATCATTCATTTAAAATGAGTCTTAGGTAATATAGAGTTATGTCTGAACAGTACAAGTGGTTAGATAAATGGTTTGGAAAATGAATGGATGTAAGAAGCATGTACACTGGGTGAACAGAGTAACAGATTTGGTGCTTATTCATTTCTCCCAACAATGCGGAAAAGGTGTTTCATTTTTGGATGATACTTTATCTTTATAGTGTTGTTTTAAAATACTGTCTGCACCTGTCATGAGTAGGTCATAAATAATAGATTTTCCATTTCATTCGAATGATAAAAGATTCTGAAGAGCAGTTTTCTATTTTCATACTTTTATTTGCTTTAAAGTATTCATAGCTGTGTCATTTTAAAAGTGTACTACACAAGGTATCTCCCAATGAGTATCATAACGGCTGAAAAGCTGATAGGTGTTCATTATAAAGAATTTCAAATTCAACTGAAAGGAGCAATTAAAGACTGAAGAGTCATTGGTTTACAATATATATACAAACGTCTAACAAGCAGAACTTAATTGGGGACCATGCCCTGCAAAAACTAGATTTTATTTTCTGTTGTCTCTCTTTCTTCACTTTATTTATATATAATTTTTCATCAGTATGCTCATCAAAATGGCGAATGGAATGTTTGCAATAATAAGAACAATACTTTATTCATTGTTAATAATTATTTAGGTACAATATTCTCCTTTATAATTAATGCTTTGGGAATGAGTGTAAATACACAGTAAGCAGTTTGTCATTCTGTCTGCTTGTTGATCGTGGCTCCTGTAATTAAAAAAAACGTACTAGCATTATTATATAGAGTTAGTTCTATTTTTGATGTCATGATGATGGTAAAAGGAGAGTCTCCTCGCTGCCACATCATTGAACATCTTGTCCTTAACGCTTCAAAGGTGCTGTGATTGTAAGTGGCTTACTCCCTATGATCACTTCTCCAGAATGAAGGGGTCCCTTTTGTCACTCCTGAATCCTCTGCTATCCATCTACAGCATTTCTATTAAAATCACCCAAGGCAAACTAGATGTTTTGGAGATGTTAGTTTCTAAACTCTTAAAAAGAACTTTTCAGAAAACTATGCAAAAATTGATGCAATCCTTTGGGAAGGATGTCCATCATTCCATGCAAACAGGCTCCACCCAGTCTATATGTGATCAGTGTTTATTGTTGTGAAAAATGAATGCTTCTTTAAAAGAGTAATGAAAGTTATAGTCTTTATTCAGTTCATCCAGTTTGTCAAAAGATATTTTCACTGATCATTGCTTAGGATGCTGCAGTCATTAATTAAACTCAAATTGTTTACTTAACATTAGTTTTATAAATAGTGGTTACACATATGTGCTTGTTTTGATTTCTTTTTTAGATATTGATAATTGATATGAGTCTTTCCATATTTTTTAGAAAATACATTATACATTTTTGTAACATTGGCATAAATTGGTATAAAATTTCAATAACCAAATTGATATGTAATAATATGTTTAATGAATTAATTGGTATTGGGTATCTAATCTAAACAGAACATAGTTTTAAACATAAATAAATGCTTCATGAAACCTTAATGTGAATGGTTCCAGAACAAAGGTTTCTGCTTTTGACCTTTGCATTGTGACAGATTATATATTTTGAAAAGTAACTCCTCTCCCAGCAAGCTTTGTCCACCTTCTCTCCGACTCTGGCTCCTCGAATGGAGTGAGGCGGCCCCTTTTATAGGGCACCCAGAAGTGCTCCAGGTGTTCCCAGATCCTCTTCCGGGTGTGGCGGAAGTGCTGCAACCCATTGCCATGGGTCCCAGCAGGGTCGACCTTCTAAGCTCCAAACCTGTGGCTCCGCTTTGGGCCAGGGGGGTTGCCCTCTTGGGTTCCGGGGGAGGTATTGCCCTGAATATGCCCTCTCCTCTGATCCGTCACAGGGGCGTCCTGGCCAGGCAATAGCCCCTGCTGTCTGCCACACCACATTTTATATTAAGTACTAGGTAATGCTGAAATCTTTGGTATGATGCTGTTTTGACATCAGTGTCTTTATTAATGGCTGCACTACTCCAGTACTGTTTTTGTGTAGTCTGCATTCACAGTCACAAAATTGTGACACAGGATTCCAAAGTCAAGCAAAGCACTTACATCCACACTGTGCAAAATTCAGCAATAAAAAGCAGTATTTGCCAGAGCCTGCTCTATCAGGTTTGACAAGTGAGAGTGACAGTTTTAA
Source organism: Polypterus senegalus (assembly GCF_016835505.1). Classification (NCBI taxonomy): domain Eukaryota; kingdom Metazoa; phylum Chordata; class Cladistia; order Polypteriformes; family Polypteridae; genus Polypterus; species Polypterus senegalus. The sequence goes on along the minus strand of NC_053161.1, from coordinate 34,383,032 downwards.
GTTCATGTGTTTGAAAGAGCATTATGGACAAAATTAAATAAATAAATAAGCCAAAATATTCCTACATAGGTTTCCTCCAGACATGAAATTAATCTTGGTTTCATTAGGCTGGATAATCTTGTTTCTTACAGTCTGAGAGTCGTTTAGGTATCTTTTTGCTTGCGTTACATGTGTTTTTCACTTAAGAGAAGGTTCTGTCTGGCCATCCTGTCATAAAGCCCAGATTGGTGGAGTGGTGCAGAGATGGTTGTTCTTCTGGAAATGTCTTATCTCTCCACACAGGTTCTCTGGAGAACAGCCATAGTGACCATTGGGATCTTGGCCGCCTCTCTTACCACAACCCTACTCCCATGTTTGCTTAGTTTGGCTGGCCAGCTCTAGGAACCTCTTTCATTTAAGAATAATGAAGGCAGCTATGCTGTTGAGAACCTTCAATGCTGCAGTAAACACAATCATATGATGTGGGGAAAAGATGAATTTAAATTATTTTAGCACAAGATTTTGGCAACATAGCAAAATGTGAAAAAACTAAAATGATCTGAATATGTTTTGAATCCACTGTATATATACAGCACATTAGTTACTGTAATTGTTCAGTAACCAGTCCCAGAATATATTGGTGTGAGTACCAATAGACCTGAACTATTTGCCAGAAGAAAGAAGTGAGGCTGTGCAGAATGGCTGTGGTCTTCAGCAGTAATGTTTTCCTGTCTAAAGTAGCAAGTGATGTGTTTGTCCTGAACAAAAGAAGCTGGGTGTCAGTAATATTCTGTGCTGCCTTCACCCCCTTCTGAAGTGTATTTATAGGGCTGCAATGAAGAGTAAGGCAGAATTGGATGTAAGATGGTGTCTCATTGACTAGAACTGTAAATCATGTAGAGGTTACTTTGGATATCAAAGGGAAAAGATCTGACAACCTTTTTGATAGAATACTGAATAACCCTTTCTACCTAGTGAAAAAAAAAACACTTTAGAAGTGGGGCAGCTCTGGTTGTAAATTTTTACTCCGTATTTTCCTTTGTTTATACTGTACCTTCACACTGCAACCCAGATTTCAAAAGAAAAGCAAAGAAATTTTTATGTGGATGTTACACATAGGCACACCATTTACCCTTGAATAATACAGTATTTGAAATATGCTAAGCAGCCTTTGTGAACTGTTGTTTAGCAGAAGACCTGAAAAAAGTGCACAAAAATATATATAGCTCAAATATTCTCACAGCAACAATCATAATAAATAGCTCTTGCTGTTCCAGTGCAGTACTTTGGTTAGTGACTAAAATGCTTCATACCTGGCCAAGTTTGTTGCATCCCCATTAATGTAAATAAGAAAGTGCAAGATTCCCTAGAGGGATTCAGGGGTTGAGAAGCAACGATTTCTCCAGTTCATGTATTATGCAAGCAATTGGGCCAAGAAAGCTGCACATTACTCACAGCTGACTGGCTGTGTATGTATATTATGATTATTGTTATTAATGCAGACAGATGTCATCATGTAAAAGTACCCACATTTATTTATAAAAGTGAATACAGGAAAACTTCATTGAGATTTTATTATTTTTTAAGATGGTACTGATGGGTGGCCACTAGAAAGCAGCTCTGAGAGAAGTAAATCCATAGGCTGCACTGTCTCAGTCAGAGGCACGCTGATATCTGTGAACTTTTTGGGCACCAGAGTTTCTAATGGATGCAGTGCTTTACTCCATCTGTTTTAATATCAGGGTTTCACAGTATGACCTCTTCTAAAACAGTTACTTGCTAAGAACCAGCTGTTTCTATTCTCTCATGCTAATCTGTTCCCACTGCCTTTCCTGCAATATTTACAGTATAGACTATTGTATCGAGACCCATTTTTCAGTAGGATTATACACTCCTATCCATAACTTTTATTGCTCTTTTGGGATTCTAATGAGCACAGAAGAGTTCAGCAATCTTTTTTTAATGAGCTGTTTAAAGTGCAGTATTTTTGTTGTAATGAAGATTCATATCTGGTTAATGTCTGCTGATAATGTAACTTATAAATTAGTTTTTTTTTAACATTCAGTTTATTTCCTCAGAATGTTGGTTTCTCATAGATAAACAATAAAGCAAACATGCACCAATCTCATACCACTTTATTACACTTTTCTGTGCAATTAATTTATTTTTTTAATTGTTAATTATGTGCAAACATTCTAAATATACCCATTTAACAAATAATTACATGAGTTATTTGAGAGTTTACATTAGAATAAAGATTGCAAAATATGGTGCCCCAAGAGGATTAATGTTGTGCATCACAGCATTTAAGATAATCTCCATTAAATATTTACTTTGCTGATTTTCTTTCTAGAGAAAGTTTTCTGTAGTACCATTTAAGGTACTTTATTAAACTGGGTGAATGAGATGTATGTGATCTCATTACATGATTACACTGATAACATCATGCTATATTGCTGTTGTGTATTTAAATTACTCATTCATTTAATTCTTTTTTTATCTCTTTAAGTGTTTGGTGGACAGTGGAGAGGTATCAGTACACAACATTTCTAATGACTGTGTTGTGGGCGTCAATTATAACACACTCAACAAATTGTTACAGTGCATTTAAAATTTGCAGCATTATAAAACCTTAATTGTGTCAATTATGAGATTCTGAATTGGACACCTTTCTAAAGAATAACATTTAAAAAGTGTTTACTCATTCAGCTGGGAAATGCAGTTATCAAAGTTGTATCAAAATTTGCAAAATTGGACACTAATTTGCATGAAGTAATATGACTTTCCTTAATAACTGTTGTAACTGCTTGACCGTCACAGATAGTAATTCTAGAACAGTAAGAGGGTATTCTTGCTTCCATATTAGAAGGCCTTGAAAAGGTAATTATACAGTAATTATTGCTTCAAGGAATAGAGAGACATTCGGACAAGGATTTTCAGGGACCATTAAAGGATGGACACACTTATTGGTTACAAGCACAGCAGTGAAGTCAACACAGACAATAGAGTTAAAGTCAATAATAACAATATTTTATAAACAAAAATGTAATGAAAAATTCAAAATCACCCATGGCCACAAGCGCAGCAACTGTAATAATATAATGGTTCTTCTGCCTCATTTTAAATGCTCAGAAATGCTGCTTGCAGCTCATTCTAATATTTAAACCCATGGTAATTTAAAACACCACTACTTACAACTTCAAGGATTCTCAGAATTATTTTAAGATCACAGAAAAATGAGAAGAAAACCTTTGTAAGCTTTATTTGTAAAATATATAATTATGAGTCCAGTTTTTAAGTGTAGTTATTAGAAACTTTATTTAAGAACTGTGGGGCCAATGACAAATGGAAAACTAATCTTTTCTGGACATTAATCTTGAATGAAGCATCAGTCCATTGCATGGTGCACTTTCATTAACACCAACATTTGCACCCATACAGGACTACTAGTAATATAGAATCTCCAGTCAACCTAAGACACGCATCTTTGGGATTTTGAAGGACAGTTTGAGTACCCAGAGAAGACTCTGTAAAGACAAAGACATTGATCAGGTGCTTACAGTACATCGAGATGTATAAAAACTAAACTGGGCATAATACTACGCACATTTTCACAGCAGTTTCAGACCATGTATATGCACATTTCCTCTCAATTTTGTAAATAGGTGTCACTTAGTGTCAAAGCAGTGCTACTGTTTCTGTGTGGTTTCCCTTTATTTTTTTTAGATTTGCATCCGTGATGCTGGCTTTATCAAATACTCTGAAATTATTTGTATATTGTTTACAAATTTGAGACACTTGATTGCAATCAGTGTGTAACAATGTAATAGTGTACAGAATGGCCAAACTATTCTAACTACCATGCCTACTTTAGCATTAGAAGACATCACAAATGAAAGAATTTGAAGAGAGTGCATATTTATAGATGATGCTGACTGACCTGTAAATCAATTTCGATTTCCAAGAGCTGTATGCTGAACTGGGGTAGGTTTAAAAAGACAGGCTTTGAGGAATTATGCTCTACCTGTTCCTTTGCAAGTTCTGTCCTCTGAGTTTTAGCCACAGCGGCTTTTCAACGTGAACTTGCTGACCAATCGGGTATTTCTCAGTCATCACTGAGTTGCGCCATACAAGCTGTATGGGATGGTATTATCTGCTTGTCATCTGCTTGTCTTACACTGTGGTTGAACAGGCAAACATCAAAGCGCAATTCACAACAACGTCTGGTTTTCAATATGTAATTGAAGCAGTCGACTACACACAAATTGCCTTCAGACAATACTTTTAAATAAAAAGCATTTCCACTCTATTAATGGGCAAATAATCTGTTATGCGAAAATAAGTCTCATTAATGTTGTGGCAAGATGGCCTGGCTCAACTTATGACTTATTCATTCTGAGAAATAGTACTGTTTTGGAACAAACTTGAAAATGGTGTGTGTGATACCTGGTTTATCTGTAAGATAAGACATTTAATATTACCACTTTGGTCAAAATTGTAAGTTATCTGTATGATGTAACCATATAACATGATTACTTAGGTGACAGCAGGTATCTACTGAAGATGTGGCTTCTCCCCCCGCTTGCCAACCTATTGACTGAACAAGAGTGACATTATAATGATAAGAGTGGTTTGCACTGCTTGGGTAAGACTGGTGGAGTGCTGCTGTATAGTCCACAGAAAGTGTGTTGCATTGTGCAAACTTGTAGTGTACTGCATAATGTGGCACACAATCGTGCCTTGCTTGTATCTGAAGAGATGCTGTATGGTGAACCTGACCCTGACCCACTAAATGATTACCCAAATTGAACAGTGTTACAACTTCCTTTGAATAGTATGTTTTTCCTTGCTTCCACTTCACTGAGCAGGACCTCTATTTTGCATTTGCTGAAATTCTTCTTTTTTAGCAATGGTTTTGCCTTTGTCTTTTAACAAAACACTGAACGGAATGGTTATTTATATTGATTCGCATATTCTAATAGGTGAAATTCTTGAAGGACTCAGTGTGGAGCTGTAAGCCTGTGAATATGCGTTAAAATTCACATTGATAGGGATTTATAAAGGGAAAGCGCATAGAACTTTGCTTATGCACAGTTTTATGCATCTGAATTTTTTGTGTGTTCGTACATTTGTAATTTAGCCCATACACCATTTTAGTGTAAATTCTATGCAAGGTGCTATACATGAGGCCACAGGACACTGGAAATGTGAAGCAGCAGTGCTAACTAGTACAGATCTGTGAGACCTTGGGCAATTTTAAACAGGTCAAGCAGAAGGTAAAACCAGTACCTCAAATGACTATGGTTCCTGAAAGTTTTGTTTTTGATTAAAATAGCAAGAATTATTTAACCTTAAGGAATCGGGTGTGAAGGCATCTATCATTTATAATACATTTTGGGAATTACAAGTAATTTATGCTATATATACTCATATCTTTAATTATTCTATCCAGTATGTAAAAAATATTTTGCCTCAGTATGCAAAAAATATTTTGCCTATTCATATTACTTGGCAGATACAATCAAACAGATGGCCTGGAAGGTACTAAAAACCCCAACCACATATTATCTTTAATTTTCATCAGAAAAGAAAAAAAATCTGATTGAATAAATGTTTCTGTTGGCTTTTTATTCTTTGTCAAAAATCTTTTTTTTTTTTTTTTTGTTTTAAGTTTTTAATTAGTAAAGTTATCATTTGAAGGTATTTCTCCACCTTTACATATAACTAAATGTCAATTGATTTATTTTGGTAATTCAAGGTTTATATTACTCATCATTTATTTATGGTAGTAGCCACAGGCAAAGCTTAAAGTGAAAACTGAGATTATTAATATCTCCAAAGTCTTAGCTAAATTTAAAGGATTGTCTGTCAGAGTTACATTAGTTATGTATTATTTCAGAAGTGCCTATTGCATAATGTAATTGAAAGTTGGAGAATTGTATAATGACTTTCAATAATTTGTTGCCAAGTTTCCTTTATATTGTAACAGAAGAACAGTTTTTATTGGACAATCTGCAACATTTATAATATAATTCTTGGATGTTTTCTTTGTCTAGTATGTTTATGTATCTTATGAAACCAAGATTTTGCTTCTTTGTGTTTCTCATTTTGCAAAGAAGAATGTGCAAATGAGCAATTAGAATTTTAATAATAATTAGAAGTGAGTATGAATAGTAAGTCTAAAGATAATATTAACATTTCTAACCAAAAGAGAATTACATAGTACTTAAAAAAATTGAAGCTATTGAGTATGCATAATGTAAAATACAAGTTAATACTGTGAAAAAAGTTTATAATACGTAACGAAAGTAGACAGTACCCTGTTAGGATTACTTTACAGCCAGACTTATGCATAAAACAATAGATATATGAAGATAGTGGTTGTTTGATAAAAATTAAACAGTCAGGTCATGGTGAACCAAACTGAAGAACCACAAATCTCAAGGTCATTACACGAGGTAGAGGCAGCCGAGCGGGTTAGGGTGAAGGTCCTTTAATAGGCGATCCCTTGTAGTTTTAAGTCGGCAAAATACCTTGGTCCAGTGCGCACCATGCTTTTGCTGTCGAAGCATTCTTCAGAGACAACAAATCCATCATAACTACGCAATGTGCCTTCCAAACGCACTTCAGCATTCCTCCTAATGGTGACATCCCAAATCGGAAAACAATTCTTCATTGGGTGACTAAATTTAGACGGACGGATACAATATTGAACAGGAAAATCTCCAGGCTGTCCTCAGACTGTACAAATGCCTGAAAACATCCAAGCTGTAAGGACATCAATTTTGCCGTCTCCTAGATGTTCAGCGTGCAAACATGCTTCTGCCTTATGCATTTCTAACACGTCTTTGAGAAGGATTTTGCATGAGGACCTTAATTTCCATCCATACAAAATGATGGTAGTGCAGGAACTCACTGAGAGACACTGGGAGAGCCGTAGAGAGGTGTGTGTGAAAATTCTGCAAACTGTTCATCGAGATGCCATTGTCATGTGCAATGATGAGGCACATAGCCATTTGAATGGTTGTGTAAATAAGCAAAACTTTCACTATTGAGCTGGAACCAGTGTGCGTGTTGCAGTTTGGTGCAGAATTTGGCAATGTAGGCCCATGCTTTTTTGAGGTGGGAGGAGCAATGGTCTTTGCCACTTCAGAATGTTACACTGAAATGCTAAAGAAGTTTTTGCTTTCCCAAGTAGAAGAAATGAATGTGGTGAATGCCTGGCTTCAACAGGATAAAGCTACAGCTCATACCGTGTGGAGATCCATGCAAGTTTTGCTGGAGATGTTTCCAGGGAGCTGATCTCTCTGTGTGGTGATGTTGGGTAGCCTTCACATTCGCCTGATCTCGCTCCATGCAATTTCTTCTTGTGGGGCAATCTCAAAACGAAGATACAACACACACCGACCTCAAAACCTTGAAGCCCTGAAGGACACTATTCGCCACAAAATCACCACTATTCTCCTTGAAATGGCCGAACGAGTCATGCGAGTCTTCAGAAATCGTCTTGAAGACTGTATCGCTAAAGATGGTCACTACCTTGAGGACATCATTTTTAAAACATAGTGTAAAATATATATTTTGTACACCCTATCTCGTGTCTTAATGAAATTTATTTTATCATGTCGCATTTTTGTAGAATAAATGTTTGAAAAGTGGTACATCTTTTTGGCTCACCCTGCAGGAAGAACAAAATAGAAAAGTATCCAACAAAACTAGAAATGCTGCTGATAAATTAGCGACAAACTAGAGTGTGCAAGAGCAAGTACAGTATGACTCAATCCTTTCTTGGAGTAGTTCAATACATTATTTATACTCATACTGTACAGTATATTCCCTCAGATAATGCGGAAAGCAACAGTTGTTTTGAAGTGACAATAGTCTTGCAGAGACTGTAATTCGTATCCCTTAAAAGCACTAATGGAGAGAAACATGGAAACAGTAATTTTAAACAATCATTTTTGCTGGCATTTGTGGTCAAAACATTCATTTGCATAAACATGCATTTCTTAATTTTGATACTATTGATCATAGTATACTTCTGCATTGATATGATTATTTAGCTGGAGTGTCAGCATCTGTTCTGTGTTTATTTTATACTTTTTAAATGGTTCTCAATTTGTACAAGAAGCTAAAAGAATTGAGGTACACCTTTATTCCTATGTCCCTGAGGGTTTGATGCTGAAGCCAATAGTCTTTTCTTTGTATGTTGCCAGTAGGATATTAAATTTAGAAGCACAATATTGACTTACAGTATATTGTTATGCTGAAGACACTCAACTATATTTACAACTATCTTTAATTATTCTGTTGTGCTTGTGCTTGTAGTAGCAGTTTATAGAAACCTATAGCATATTGATTTCTTGAAAGATAAAAAACAAAGTATAATATTATGGTTAATTCATATTTTTATTCTTTTAATACACATACATTGAAAATAATATAATGTATTGTAAAATTTCACGTTTGCTTATTATTGGTACATTTTAATATTGCAACATGGGTATCATTTCAGTGCTTTTTGATGAATTACTTTTTTTTATTTTGTTGTGAGTCATTGCAGATAAGTAGATTTCTTGGTCAGCACTCTCCGGAGCAAGAAAATATAGCTTTCTGTGTGAAGTATGAATTTTTTTAATATTGCTGTTTTTTAAATATATATGATTTTATTCTTCTCAAACAATCTAATTGTACACAATTTAGGTACAACTTACACAAAGACCAAAGTTAAGGTTTGGGGATTCTGTCCCCATATACTGTAGTTTCTCAAAAAGTCTTGAAAATGGTCAGTCATGAAAGATATACAACAGACAACCAGTAGTGGCAACACGGACAATTTATGCTGTGAGAACAGAAATTGGAAAAACAGGACACTGAGGGTTATGGGATGGTGACGTCATCAGTGGAGGACCGGAGTAAGTGGAGGAACCCGGAAGCGACCGAGATGTCTGGTGAAGGTTTTGGAGACTAGGGGTTGTTTCCTCGTCTTTCCTTTTAAAATAAAGAGAGATTAATTAGTACACCGTCTCAATCCCCTGTCTTGTGGCTTCACGTTGCTCGTCGGGTCCGTTAACTACTCCCTAATCGCTTATGTGTGACATTGGGTAAGGATTATGCAGGAGCATACATTTTTTAAATAAAATTATGCAGTGGCTCACCAAGTGGTTCCAAGGATTTCAGGAGCTCAGATTAATAGCTGTTAATAACAATGTCAAAAGAATTCTGTGTTGTGGCATATCCAGGCAGTTGGAACATTTTTATGTTCCTGAATCACTGCTTCTGAAAGGTACTCATGGGTTTTGAAACTGTTGCTATCATTCCGAAGGTTCTTGTATAATACTTGAATTGAGCAGTCCAGTGTACAAAACTCTGATTAGGATCCATAGGAAACTAATACTCCGAGATTATATATATATATATATATTCATATGTGACTTTGGAAGGAGCTGTGACAAGTTTGCATCAGTCTGTATCTTATTCCATGTGAGGAAATAATCAGCTGGACCTGCTCTATTCAAACGTTAATGATGCCTTTAAGTATAAACTACTGCCTTCTTTGGGCAGATTTGACCACAATCTGATTAATTTTTTCCATTTACAATCCTGTTATTACATAGCAAATTGCTACCACCAAGATAGTGAGGATTTAGAGCCTGGAGGCTAAAATAGCTCTAAATGACTGCTTCCAAATGATAGACAGCAAAATGATTTGTGAGTCACATGGGGAAGACATTAAGGAACTTGGCCTCTGCATCAGAAACTATATTAACTGTTGTATTGACACTGTGGTACCCTCAGAGGCATTCTAAACAACAAGACTTGGATTACTAAGGAGCTAAAAGGTCTACTGAATGAGCAAAAGAGAGCATTCAAATCTAGTGACAAAGAAGCTGTGAAGGATGTACAGCATGTGCTGAAGAAAAGGTTGAGTGAGGGAAAGGAAGCTTACAAAGCTAAAATGGAAAACTAACTTACTGAGAATAACAAAAAAGGATGCCTAGAAAGGACTGGGATTAGTTAATGGACTGAAGCTATCTCAAAGGTTAAAAAGGAATGCAGACAAAGTTAATGCCCTGAACCAATTTCTTTTAATAAAGCTTCCCTCCCATTTCCACCTTCTTCCTATCACCAGTCTTCCCATACCATCTCTGCTACATCAAGAACTCCTAGCACTTCAACTGGAATAGCCAGTGGCAAGTCCACCAAGTAAGGAGCCAACTAAAAAGCTACACACATGAATGATGGAGTTAGTCTTCAAGTTCTTAAGACCTGTGCTGACCAACTTTTCGGGATCCTCTATCGCCTGTTCAGTCTGTCTCTATCCTTCAGAAAGTGCCATTGCTTTGGAAAACATCCTGCATTGTTCATGTCTAAAGAAGGAAAGCACCTATTCACCTAATGACTACAGACCAGTGGCACTTACATCTTGCATAATGAAGACCTTTGAGAGACTGTCCGACAGGCAAACTCCAGTGGGTCCAGGTGGTCTGCCAAAATTGGACTCATATAGTCCAGGAACAAAGATTGGAGCAGCGGATGATATTATCTATCTGCTCTACAAAGCTTATTCTCGTCTGGAGAAAGTTGACAGTGCTGTGATTATTGTGTTTTTTTATTTCTCCTTTGCCTTCAATACCATCCAACTATTTCTATAAAAGGATAACCTCAGAGATATTTAGGTGGATGGGCCTGTGTTGTCCTAGATAATGGACTATCTGTCTGGCAGACTGTAGTTTGTGAGGCTCAGGGACTGATATGCATGTGAGCAACACTGGAGCACCACAGGTAACAGTCGTTTCTCCTTTCCTCTTTAGACTGTACCACTCAGGCTATAAATATAACACAAAGTCATGTCACTTGCGGAAATTCTCAGGTAATTCTGCACTTTTGTTGTAAATTGATAAAGGGGGATGAGAGAGAGTATAAGAGTCAGGTTAAGTTTATTTCTTGGTGCAGATAGAATTGTCTTCAACTAAACATCAGCAAAACCAAGGAACTTGTTATTGACTTTTGCCCCACCAAAAATACTGTATGTCTGGTCACTATTCACTTTATCTTGGTAGAGTTCTACATTACTCTACTTTCCTCTTTTGTAATCTTTATTGTGTAGCCTTTGTCAGAATGCCTTAAATCCCATAGACTTACCACTGTTTATAAAGTATTTTACTTTATCACTTCTCACCACCTTCCCTTCTACTATACCCTAAGGCATATTAGGTAGAGTAGAAATACAAGTAGAAGCTAAGTTACCTTTTTAATAATGTATTATTGATTATATTCCTAGATAATAGCAATACACAAAGTACAAGTGAACACTGACAACCATACAACCTGATAAATGCTGATGTGTAGTTTCAGGCGGCATACAGCCTTGCAGTTAGTTTAAAGGTCAGTAGTTAAGTCATCATTTTCTAGCTTTCTTCAGGATTGGCTGTATGCCTGTCTCAATATGGCTGCTGCGCTGTGCTTTTCAGTGTGGTCTTCCTTTCAGTCCATGATGTGAGAGAGATAGGGAGGGATAAAGCAACTGAATGTATACATTCTCTGTTCAAATTCTACAGCCAACAGGGTGTCGTGGTACAGAATGGCTTCTGATTCGAACCCAAACAGCCAACTTTAGACCAATAGAATTCTAGTGCAACACATCCCCCAGTTACTGGCTTATTTCTACACCTGCCCCCAAAAACTGTTTTTTTGAGTGAAGCTTGCCGGGTAGGTAGTTTGGCTTTCCTGTGGGGATTAATTGAGAGAGTCCTACAGAGAATCACTTGCCAAACTGGTTTTAGGCACTTCCACCAACCCTGTCGTAAAATTGAATTCCTGACTCACAACTTGATATCTTGCCCATGGAAATCAAGAACAGATGGGGGAACAAAATGCATCTCTCAGTCAACACTGACATTGAAAGAACTTGACTTAAAGGATATGTTTGGTGTTTTTAAAGTCAAACTTTTTCCTTCACAATTATGATATATATTAATATACCACATAAAATTGTGTTCCAAAGTAACGTGTTTTTATAAATTAAAATAAATTCTTGTCTTTTACAAGTCCATAGGTGACTAAAAAGCCTTAAAACCCAATACATATATTTTCTGAGGCAAAAATATTGAGTATTAATTCATGCTCATTGCCAAATAGTATATCCACTAAAAAAAGCAAAACACAAACTATTGTTGTGAGATTGAGCCATTTTAAAAGGAGACTGTGCACTTCACTCCGCTTGCTATCGTTCTCCATGGCATCATTCAGAGCCAGAGGCATGATATTACTTCACACAGTGAATATTTTTTTACAGTGAATGCCCAGATGTGATTTTCTGGCTTTGTTATATCCAGCAGGTACTTTCTAATGAAATTAGCAGCATAAGATTGTATTTACATTTTCAGGGAAGTATTTCATAGAGTAGAACTGAAGTTCAGCCTGAAATTGCTTGTCTATGGTATGGTCTATGATTCTGCAGTAGGTTTTGTTGTTCCTGTGGTTGTATGAGGTCAATTGAGTTCCTTGATTTGTTCAGGTGCCAATTTATGGATTTTTATGTGCATGGCTTTGATTGTGAATGTTTTGGCATTACAGTTAAAATTAGTTCCAGACCTTCAACATTTGCTACCAAAATATACTCCATCACTTTGCAGCAATGAAATTGTTGAGCAGTTTAGAATATGAACATATGAGTGAAGAAATGACTGATAAAAATTAAGGCAATAAATAAAGGACTACAATTTTAAATATGGTCCCGCAGTCCAGACTTTATTTATATCCATATATTTTTGGTTTATCCCATGTTCCTAGTTTTCAAGTGCAGAAAGTTCTAAAATTAAGGATAGTACCATATATGACAATGTACACTAGCAATAAAGCACCATTTTTCAACTTGTCATATTTAACTAAAAAATGTTCGCTTATACATTGTTGAGGGTAAGCAGATGTTAATCAAGTATAGCATGGTTGCACAATGGGCATTCTAAGATCTCAAGATGTAGGTGGTTGATGCTTTTTTAGTGCAAAAAAATATAAAATAAATTATTTTATTATGCTATTTTATTTATTTGACGTAGTTTATTACAATTTTCAAAGATTAGTCCCATACTCTTACAGATTTATGTGATTTAAAATGCAACCCTATTATAATGAATGTATTTTTGGGACCATATTGTCACCACTGATAGAGACATTCCCCATGTGTTAATACAATATAACAGTGTTAATACTGATTCTGCAGTTCTACAAGTGGGAAAATCAAAGCTATAGAAACTTGACAAATTGTGTTTGACAGTCTGTGAAACACTACATACTTTATATATAAAGACTTTTATTATTATAACATGGTGACTCTGGTCAAGGTCATGGACAGGGCCAGTATCACCATTATTCGCCTAGGGTGGTGATCCTAAGGGGAGGGAGAACCCAGCTGCACGAGTTAGCTACCAAACAGTCGGCTGGCGCACTGGTAAGCTTGGCCTAGGATGCAAAATAACCTAGCACAGGTCAGGGACAGCAATATCCAGGTAAGAATGGGTTCAAGAAAAGATTGAACTCCAAACAGCACAAACAACACACATGCACAGTCCAATATGCAAATCTGTGTCACTGTGTGTTTATATGCAGTAACATGAGCAGAGTATGTTATATAACATTATTCTGCTCAGAATAGAAGATTTTGATTCCACATATATTACTAATTCTTGAAAGTTTAAAACTAAGCATATGATTATCTAGGTTCATGGAACTGAATGAAGTTGAAGTAGGACTGGAATAATTTATTGGGAAGTTATTTGCTTCAAATGTGAAAAAGTAGTGCAGTGTATATTGCAGTAGAGTTTTTTGTCTGTCGGATACTTTAGACGCAAATAAACAGTGTACCATTCATGGCCTATATTTAATTATGCTTTAAAGGACATCAAATTGTCCTGAAATGAGTTAGGACAGAGAGTTTTACACCAACCAGTACACTCCAAATCCTCAGTGATGACAGCTACATTAGTTGGAGAATGATATAAAACTGTACAAATGCCTCATTTGAAGATAGATGGCCTCTGTTATCGTGCTGGCCTAATTTAGTGCCACATATATCTGACTCTAGCTATTTATAATTTTGGTTGCAAATTTTGAAGAATGGCGATGAAATAAAACTGATATTGTAATACTCAAAATAAATGCTTTATTTCTGTATGCCAAGTTATGGAATCAATATTGAACAAAAATGTACCACACTTCAGAGAGTCAAGTTTTACTTTATACCACAGAATTAATTTTTTAATTAGATAATAGTAATAGTTTTTTCTATTTATAAGTGAATTGTTTTATAAAAGTCCTTGTGATAATCCCTACTAAGAAAATTTGAGGCATAGTTTGAATTTCATGTCTACATTACATAGATTAGTTGTTGTTGTACTTATATATTTTCTGGTTTTTTTTTTAATTTTGCAATCCGAAGATGTGATTTGATTAAATCATCTTTATCTTTAGTTGGAAATTAAATTTAAAATAGAACAAAGGAAAGCATAATTGTTCTGTGCAAATAGAATATATTTAATATATTTAAGAGAGCGATGCTGCAGCTGGCGTGTTATTTATTAAGAACAAACCTGCAGCTTTTATGATTGGCACTGTTTATAGCTTTCAAGTGATCTGCATCCATTCTGAATCAGTCCCCTGAGTTCTGTGCTTCACTGTTATATCAGTTATATCCCCTGAGAGAGCTGGTACAATGCACAAACCTGTATAGTTAAATCCCTTGTTACCCTTAAATCAGAATAACAATATGCTTAGTGTGCATTCAGATTTATTCTAAGACCACTGAAAAGCCTTTATAGAGACCATCACAAACGTGACCTGTGCTTATCTATTTTGGAGGAAGATTTAGATGGATTACAACAAGATGAGAAGACACAAAACCCATTGTAAGATGTTGCTGGAATCATTATTGGTTTCAGAGTGCTCCTAGAGAAGATAGGCAACAGGATGACTTATTAAAGTTGTAATCTGGGAATAGCATTGTTGCTGTGTTATGCTTCACAATTTAAACATTCTAAAAGAACTTTACCCAGTTTTCATATAGCACATTTGGAGGCACTTTAATAAAAAGAAAAAGGCACTTGTTTACTTACTGGTTTTGCTCTCTAGGTGCACATGGAGAATAACTGTGTTCCGTAGGGTTTGAAGCACACAGTATGTTCCCAATTGATCGGCCCGTGAGTGGAGATGCGTGACTGCCATCTGTCATCTTCATCCTGGTGTTCTTCTGTTCTTCTGGTTCAGTTTCATGATTTGCAGTGCTTTAGAGAAAGTGAATGGTGTGTGAAGGGTTCAAGGTGCAGGTGAATAGGATGGATATCAGATGCCGGGTGCTGCAGGGAGTTGGCATTGTGTACATGTGTATCATGTGTGCATCATATAGATAAAGTCTAGGTAAAGTAGCATGACCAGGTAGAGGAGTGTTAGACTCTGGTCTGGGATGTTTGACCTGAGATATAAGCTGGTCAGTTTGCTGGCCTAAGTCAGTTCACTTCAGACCAAGAGAAGGTCAGGGAATTTCATTTCAGTTGGTGCAGGACTAAAGTCACTTTACATGTATGAAGCTATTCCTGTTTCTGATAGAGGGAAAGCAGGCTGAAAGGAATTTTTTTCTTTAATCTTAAAGGCTAAGTACCTTATGCCATTTAAAACAGGATTTTGTTTTTTTATGGGTGTGAGGATTATGGCGGTTGAAGTTTTTATGTACTTTAATTAACTTTTTTTTATTTATTTATTGAAGTGTTTGTTTACAATTTTGATATTGCATTTATTGAGCAATGATTGATTTTTTAAATTTTCAATAAATACATCTTTTTACTGGTTTAATCTGGGGAATCAGCCTGGACTCACTGGAAGAAGTGGTAGAACAGAGGTCACTCAGGAAGCTCTTATTATCCTTGACAGTGACTCTCACCCTTGTATGAGGCTTTGGCTAAACAGAGTAGTGCATTCAGTAAGAGACTGAGACAAGTGCATTAATCTAAATATGTATGCGGGCTTGTTTCTACACTCAGCCATCAGGCTGTAAAATGTGTCACCCCTTGGCTGAGATGGTCTTGTTCCTTCTGTGCTGAGTGGTTCTGAGCTGGTATTGCAGACATCTTAACATATGACACTATGTGCATAATACTGTTGAGGTGACATACAAATATACATTGTACTTTGAAAATGTAACTTATAAGTATGTGCGATTTTAAAACCCCTTATCATTCGGGGTCATTTTTGCTAAATCGCTTGTAATTCGACCTCTCCAAATTAGAATCATTGCTGTTATTGAACTATCTGGAATATAAACACATGTTTGGTCTCTTTGTAAAGGTAACATTCTCTAGTTTCACCCTTAGTAGTCCGAATCACTATAGGTGTGACTGATCAAAAGTTATGCACATTAGAACTCACAAAAAAAACGAATTTTTTTGTTCTCGCCTAAGTTTTTTTATGAAAATAAAGGAAAATAAAGCTGCAGTAGGTAGGTGGGAACAGAAACACACTATGTACCAACAGAATAACTTCTCGACTACTCAAATTTCAAATTTGAAAAGAATACCTGTAAAAATGACATTTTTTACAACAGTTTTTATGTGGGCATGCCCAGGGGCTTTTTAGAGGGACCATTATCCACATTTTGGAACATATGGAAAAAGTGTAATAACTTTTGAATGCTTCAACCCACAGATATCAATGAGGGCTCTACTGAAAGCTTACACCTAAAGGAATCTATATCTATACACAGTGTCACTCTATTAGTTATGGAAATTCATGTTCCATAATAAAAACAATAAAAAATACACATTTCTATGTAAAAATAGTCAATACAAGTTATGGGCCAAAAATATATTTATATTTTTATTTTTTTTTTTTTTATAAAATGCACACAAACTATATATATTTCTTTTACAAACTGTTACAACACAGCTCAGCGTTTTTCCATGTGCCACTTGATGGCAGCAATCACTAGCAAGCAGAAAGCACAAGGGCGTGGCACGTCGCTCTCTCCCATTACACGTCCCGTATGCCGGTTGAATACTTTCAACGCATACATGCATCTATTATTTAATCGAGCGTTTATTTACGTTTAAACTTCTACTTTTATTTATATTTAAACTGCGAAAAAACTTGGCGAAATCACAATAAACAACCATGCACCAACTCTGCAGACTGGCACAAATGCCACCTTCACGCAGCCCCGATCGTTTTGTTTACAAGTTAGTATGGTAAGTTACATATCAAAATGCTCGGCTGCTCATTGGCTGTAAGTTTTGAGTGTCAGTCACAGTGTCCAATCAAACTGGTAGATTCTACCAGAGTTTGAAGCAGACGTCATCGTCTAAGCTTTCTGTGACACTGGTTGGCTATACGAGGTGCCAGTCAACCCCAGACCCGTCGTAATTGGCCAACTTAGGTGTCTTTCGAAAGCTAACACTTCCGTGTTTCATGCGGTAGCATGGTTATCGCCGACAGAAACAAATTACGTCTAATATGAGCAATATAAGTGAAAAAAATTACTTAGGTGGTCTCAAGTTATGAAACGTTTTCTGGAGTTTTTGTCCCTTTGAGAATATATCGTGTGTTTTGGACCTAAATCGTTTTACTGGATTATATTTGCTGGAGCCTTACGGACACAATGGGATCAATACTGCTCGGAAATATTGATGTTTGACTTGCATGGGGTCTTCAAAGGTAGGCACAGTCAACTCTTAAAAGTATGTACTTCTCTGTAAAAAAGGCTTTAGTGTTAGTGCTGTGATTGTTGTGTGTCAAAATGGTTTATATCATCGGAAAGACGAGACTTTGAAGTTTCATTTGATGGGTAGGGTGTCGAGATGCATGGCAGATGGGCATGCACACATTACTGTAACGTTTTTGAACCGCTGTTATGTCCCGAGACCGGTACGTGTGCGCGTTAAGATTAATCACATTACATTTAGTAAATTCCTGCACTCTGTTAATTTACATACGTAGTATTTATGTATGTGCTTTTTTTGTCTGCTGCTGTAATCTTGAAATGTCTATCTATCTATCTATCTATCTATCTATCTATCTATCTATCTATCTATCTATCTATCTATCTATCTATCTATCTATCTATCGCTTTGATACTCAGTGTCCCAGAGTTCTGTAACTTTGTGATAGCCAATGTAATTTTCCACACTGTGATGTGATGGGCCAGTAACATCAAATCAAGTGAGGCCAATCAAATCAACCAGGTAGTTAAGAATGAGGCTTAGTTATGGGACACACTCTGGACCCCCTGGAGGTAGCAGCAAAGGAGAGCATGAAAATATGCCATTTTGAACAATGCTACACATCTAAGACATACTAATACTGAGTATTTTTAGTCAACAAGTTATTCAAGAAAAGTGTGTATGTTTTCTTTTGCTTAATTATGATTCCATTTAAGTGGAAGTGGACTTTGTATGAATAAATTGATTTTAAAAAAGTATCTCATGTGTAGAGAATACTCCATTTTTCTTGAACAATCTCTAATTTGTCATCTGGTGTATAGACCATTTACTATGAGTTCTCATTTGACATACCATTCCATGTTTATATTGGGATGAGAATGCAGGAGAAGTAAAGAGATGAAAGCAAAAAATACACCATTATTACAAAATAAAGATTGATTCTGGAAACAAGTCTTCCTAACAAGCCTGCTTAGAAGCCCCAGGTCATCTAATCAGAGGTGATAGACAGGAATATTGCTTAGTGCTGCTGCCTCACAGGGGTTGAATCACATACTCTATTGTGGTACTTGAATGTGCTCCCCATGAATATGTTGGTTTTTTTTCCAGGTACTCCAGTTTCTGACCTAAAGATATGAAGGTTAGGTTAACGGGACCCATGTTGGTGTATGCATGAATGACCATTGAACTACCTGGTCCCTTCTTTGCTCCTGATAGTGCTGGGATTGGCTTTGGTTGCCTACCATGATGTTTACAATTTTCACTTGTTTTGTTTACGTTGTTCATGCAATAACCCTATATATAATTATTGTAGATAGTACTGTAGATTGTGTATAATGTTTCAGGTATAACTTACAGTAAATATGACCCTTAGTATAAAATGTTGCCAAACATAAATGGAAATGAACATATGCTGTTATTTGACACTTAAATTATAAATATAATTTAATATGAAAGTTCAGTGGGGTCAGTCCTCAGCTTCTTCCCTGTTTCTGTTAAGTTTCCTTATTCATTCCGTGTCTGTGATAAGCTGAGTCTGGTTACTCTTATTACCTCATATGTCGCAAAGATATCCATAATATGTCAATCACTTACTTTTTGGCTGGTCATTTATGTAGGAATATACAGTATGTGAGTGAGCATGCTTTCCGAGGATTATTCCTAAACATATAATGTAAAATGTGAATTTAGAAAATACAGTAGATAAATAGTTAAAAGAAAGTGTGTCTCTCAGGCATCACATGGATGTGCATTAATACAGTGTTTAAAAATATATACATTGATAGTGGCAATAGATCTGTTAACTGTTTTAAGGAGGAACAGTCAATTTTTTCTGTCTTTTCATAGTAAAAAGTAAGCTTCATGCAGGGGCTTTGAAATAATTGCAAAATGAAATGATGCAGCTGTTTTCATAAAAATTGGCAAGGAAGAACGAAACAGTGAAGGCACTGGTCTAGTATTAAGCTGGTGGACAAACTCAAATGCTAAGAATCAATGTGGCTGCATGAATTATGCTATGAATGGCCAGCCCAACTACTAACAGCTACCTTGATTCTTGGAATTTTGAATTCTAGTTTTAATTCTAAACCAGTGACCATCTCTGATATGTAATTTTCTGGTGATTTTTTTTCCAAAAATGGCTACAATGTTTCATGTCCCAATTTTTTTCAAAATGAAATTTTTGCTATGAACAGATAAAAATTTGACAATTCCCTTTAAACCATTTAAATGTATTTATTTGACAGTGAAATTAAAAATGGCAGGTAGCTGAATTATTGTGCATGACAATTGACTCCTCATTTAAAACCATGATTAATAACTTCAAAAAC